>NC_048574.1:24162675-24242675 GCF_013265735.2 Oncorhynchus mykiss
ACCGCCTGGTATGGCAACTGCACCGCCCTCAACCGTAAGGCTCTCCAGAGGGTAGTGAGGTCTGCACAACGCATCACCGGGGGCAAACTACCTGCCCTCCAGGACACCTACACCACCCGATGTCACAGGAAGGCCATAAAGATCATCAAGGACATCAACCACCCGAGCCACTGCCTGTTCACCCCGCTATCATCCAGAAGGCGAGGTCAGTACAGGTGCATCAAAGCTGGGACCGAGAGACTGAAAAACAGCTTCTATCTCAAGGCCATCAGACTGTTAAACAGCCACCACTAACACTGAGTGGCTGCTGCCAACACACTGACACTGACTCAACTCCAGCCACTTTAATAATGGGAATTGATGGGAAATGATGTAAATATATCACTAGCTACTTTAAACAATGCTACCTTATATAAATGTTACTTACCCTACATTATTCATCTCATATGCATACGTATATACTGTACTCTATATCATCGACGGTATCCTTATGTAAGTCTGGGTCTTCCTTTCCTGTGGCGGTCCTCATGAGAGCCAGTTTCATCATAGCGCTTGATGGTTTTTGCGACTGCACTTAAAGAAACGTTCAAAGTTCTTTAACTTTTTCGGATTGACTGACCTTCATGTCTTAAAGTAATGATGGATTGTCATTTCTCTTTGCTTATTTGAGCTGTTCTTGCCAAAATATGTTTTTTTTTACCAAATAGGGCTATCTTCTATATACCACCTCTACCTTGTCATAACACAACTGATTGGCTCAAAAGCATTAAGGAAATAAATTCCACAAATTCGCTTTTAACAAGGCACACCTGTTAATTGAAATGCATTCCAGGTGACTACCTCCTGAAGCTGGTTGAAAGAATGACAAGAGTGTGTAAAGCTGTCATCAAGGCATTGGGTGGCTACTTTGAAGAATGCTTACTACATGATTCAATATGTGTTATTTGATAGTTTTGATGTCTTCACTATTATTCTACAATGTAGAAAATTGTACAAATAAAGAAAAACCCTTGAATGAGTAGGTGTGCCCAAACCTTTGACTGGTACTGTACATCGACCCAGTCCACACAGCTGTGAGTACATGTATTAAAATGTCCACCTACAGAACGAGTGAATAGATGTGTTCACTTGGTAAGAACAGACTTTTTAAGGTCCAGTTGTGAAAGGAAGCCACCACACTTTTGACCAAAGCAAAATAATGCTCACTGTTAAATACAAGTCACACAACCTCAATCTAAAAGACGGTTACATTCTCTCTGTTCTTTGATCCATTGAAACAACAGAGGGGATCCAAAATGTTTCACATGAAGTCACACAGTCTAAAATGGAGCATTTAAACGGAGCCAGAAAGCCACCACTGTCCTGATAAACAACCAGCATTGTCGTCATACAGTATTAAATCAGTGGTAGCTCCTTCTTCAAGATATTATATTCGGAATAAACATCAAATCAAACACGTAAGCAACAACATCTTTTCAACCTAATTGTCAGGTCAACAACCTCAGCAGGACAGTAACTAAATTCAACAGCAATGTTTACTGTAGTGATGTATACATGAAAAGTAACATTTCCCCAAAAAGTACTCTCCCTAACGGGCTCTTTCCACATTGTATCATCTTTAAGCTTAGGCAGGTCAATTGTAAAGAAAGAAAAATAGGAGACTGTATTATGTTGTTTTAGAGGTTCACACTCACATACATGCTGTGTTGTGTTGGCTGACTGTTTGGGCAACTGAAAATTGTTGCATCATGACAAGACCATGTATAGTCCAGAGGCTGGGGTGTGATAGTAGGGGAAATAAGGCCCTGTCTCCCGTGGTAATTCCGAGTGACACACATGCTCCTCAACTGTCATGAGTGTTTTACAATATGGAGCGACAAAACTCACAACAAACAGCTTGTGATTATCAGAAAAAACACAGAAGTATTCTGTCATGAAATTCCACTGGGTTGTAAAAAATATTTGTGTATAATACCTTGGTGTGAATATAATGTCTGGTCATAGTTTGTATATTGTTGGAACTATTCGTTCTGGTGCGTCTGAATTGTTTTGAGATAATGTTTTGTATTGAAATCATATCCTTTGAAAAAATGCCTTAGACACAATGATTGTAGGTCCGTTGCTCATACAGAAGCTATGTATCACCATCTCCTTTAAAATCCTCTAACCCTTTTTACTCCTTAGTTCTAATTTATACACAAGGCTGGAAAAATACAACCACTCTACATGTGAGATTTGACTGTTCAGCATGTAACAATATGAAGGTAGTATCGCTTTATAAATGTTGATTGCATTTAGTACCTCACAACCTACAGTAGATTGATATATGTATTATAATGAGGATATTCACCTTTGACAGTCAACATTCATTTATTAGTTTGGAGATGTCTTCCGGTCATTTCTCATTGAAATGAATCCTATCAGTGTTACCTTTTTTGTTACACCAACTTTATTACAGCTTGGCTAAAGTGAGGCAGCTTGATTGAAAGACAAAGGGTGAGTATACACCACCAAAGAAACCATTAAAAACAAATTATTTTTTAAATGTTTTGTTGTTTGTCAAAAATATTTCTGAATGAGAGAGACGATGTAAAACCCCAAAATGTCATCATAAAACATGAAATGCCTGCAGGCGAATTGCAGTTCCATTCATTGGAACAGAACAAAAACATCATTGTACAGAGAATAAAAGGTAAAAATAGTGAATTGAAAATGCTTTTAAGTTCAGCATAGCGAGGGTGAAATAATGTGCCTTCCACTTTGCTTATTCCAAATAGTACCAATGTTTTAAATGTGCTGGCATATCTAATAAGAAAAACAAATTGAAGAGAGAGGAAAGAATACAAGTCATCCACAGTGAATAGGAATTGGCTCAGATAAAATGAAAACAAGGACAGTTTGAGACCAACTGTCCTCCACTGTCTTCCTTTAGATTATATTTCTGTGTGTGTGTTTTAAAGAGGGGGGGTAATGTTATTTATGTGTAATGATATTTTCCTCATGTACATTTTTCGAAGATGATACGTAAAGCGTTGGATGTGTTTTGGAGTTATCAAAAGGTTGGAAAAAAAGAAAGGTAGTGGCTTGAGACTAGGCCTGCTCACAGTATAGTGGAAATAGGGTTCTTTTGAGGTTTTGGTATGCAGAAGAGAACGTGTGTGCGAACACAGTGGGAGAGATGAACAGAGCCACTGTGTAATTCAACACTCATAGGAAAGCCAACATCACAATCATAATGGAGAGAGCGAAAGAGGGGACGGTGAGGAGCAACGGCATGTTGACGGGGAAAAAAAAGAAGAATGAATAAAAAATAAATTCAGAACAAGGCACAGAATTTTCTGCAAATGGTTGAACTAAACAAAATTCGTACCAGCAGTTTTGGGAGGTGTCAAATGGTGAAGCTCTACAGTGATTTCTGGCAACATCTGGCAAACCCCAAACCCCCCTCCCTCCCTACCCACCCGCCCACCCACCCTTAACCAAAACCTACTCTCCCTTCCCTATCTTTCCACCTTATACACACAAAACTGTTCCTCTTCAGCTGCACAGACTGGACTATACATTGTTCAATCCCTGGCAATCACCACTAAAACCAACCCATCCTACCCCCCTACCCAACCATACTTAAACCCCAAGCACCCCTCACCCAAAGACAGTATGGTGTCCTACAGGGGACAGTATTGGGGCCCTGTGATTTCTATATGTAGTACTCCTTTTTCTCGTCCGAATTGTTGTGGCCCCCCTCTGCGTTGATAATGGCTGTGTCTGCATCTGCTGCATCGTCGGCTCCTTTAGCTTCATGCGTGAAGTAGGTACCTGAAGGGGGGAAAAGATAAGGAATTAACAAATTGATCAAAATGGACACTTCATTCCTAAGCTCATGAATGCCTACTCATACTTTTCCTTGACATTAACAAGCAAATCATCGAACCAAAACGACCCATCTGGTTAACTGTAAAATATACAGTTGTGGCCAAAAGTTTTGAGAATTACACAAATATAAATTTTCACAAAGTCTGCTGCCTCAGTTTGTATGATGGCAATTTGCATATACTCCAGAATGTTATGAAGAGTGATCAGATGAATTGCAAAGTCCCTCTTTGCCATGCAAATGAACTGAATCCTCCAGAAACATTTCCAATGCATTTCAGCCCTGCCACAAAAGGACCAGCTGACATCATGTCAGGGATTCGCTTGTTAACACAGGTGTGAGTGTTGACGAGAACAAGGCTGGAGATCACTCTGATTGAGTTTGAATAACAGACTGGAAGCTTCAAAAGGAGGGTGGTGCTTGGAATCATTGTTCTTCCTCTGTCAACCATGGTTACCTGCAAAGAAACACGTGCCGTCATCATTGCTTTGCACAAAAAGGATATTGCTGCCAGTAAGATTGCACCTAAATCTACCATTTATTTGATCATCAAGAACTTCAAGGTGAGCGGTTCAATTGTTGTGAAGAAGGCTTCGGGGCGCCCAAGAAAGTCCAGCAAGCGCCAGGACAGTCTCCTAAAGTTGATTCAGCTGCGGGATCGGGGCACCACCAGTACAGAGCTTGCTCAGGAATGGCAGCAGGCAGGTGTGAGTGCATCTGCACGCACAGTGAGGCGAATACTTTTGGAGGATGGCCTGGTGTCAAGAAGGGCAGCAAAGAAGCCACTTCTCTCCAAGAAAAACATCAGGGATAGACTGATATTCTGCAAAAGATACAGGGATTGGACTGCTGAGGACTGGGGTAAAGTCATTTTCTCTGATGAATCCCCTTTCCGATTGTTTAGGGCATTCGGAAAAAAGCTTGTCTGGAGAAGACAAGGTGAGCGCTGTGTCATGCCAACAGTAAAGCATCTTGAGACCATTCATGTGTGGGATTGCTTCTCAGCCAAGGGAGTGGGCTCACAATTTTGCCTAAGGACACAGCCATGAATAAAGAATGGTACCAACACATCCTCCGAGAGCAACTTCTCACAACCATCCAGGAACAGTTTGGTGACGAACAATGCCTTTTCCAGCATGATGGAGCATCTTACCATAAGGCAAGAGTGTTAACTAAGTGGCTCGGGTAACAAAACATTGATATTTTGGGTCCATGGCCAGGAAACTCCCCAGACCACCTTAATCCCATTGAGAACGTGTGGTCAATCCTCAAGAGGCGGGTGGACAAACAAAAACACACAAATTCTGACAAACTCCAAGCATTGATTATGCAAGAAGGTCTGACAGCATGCCAGGGCGGATTGCAGAGTTCTTGAAAAAGAAGGCTCAACACTGAAAATATTGACTCTTTTGCATCAATTTCATGTAATTGTCAATAAAACCCTTTGATACTCATGAAATGCTTGTAATTATACTTCAGTATTCCATAGTAACATCTGACAAAAATATCTAAAGACACTGAAGCAGCAAACTTTGTGGAAATTAATATTTGTGTCATTCTCAAAACTTTTGGCCACGACTGTATAATCTCATAAAATGTATGCCTTTGGCACGTTTACACAAACTCTAATGGAAACTGTAGCTTCAAAATTATACATCAGGTACTAGGTTTTTAATTCTGGTAGGTAAATTCTTTATTTGCCACTGCAAACCCCTCTGTTGGCATTCCATGGTTGGCATTCAAGATTTACACATGAAAATCTATTATTTGATTTCCATGAAACAAGCCAAACCAAGGGATGCTCAAGATTCAGCTTCAGCTCAGCTCATGCCTCCAAATGAACCTTGTCAAGTTCAACGAACGCGTGTGAATGAGCAATCCACTTCAAACTTAATTTCCGACAGGGATTATTCACATCCCAACAGTTTTGGGACTGATAATAAAGGCGATAGCCCAGACTGAATGGAGAAGGGCAAGGAGTAATTTGGAATCAAAACCAAACCATTGGCTGCACTCCAAAGAAAACCCCTTCAAATGTACAGTAGCCATAACAGAGAGAAAATAAGATGGGGCTCAGGAGGTATGGTAGAATTTCTAAAACAGAGTTTGGGGGGAGAGGGAAGTGGTTTTCTGATTGCCCAGGACAATACTAGTATGACACTGAGTAAAATAAATCATAAAATTATAGTGTGTCTGTGCTCTTTTAAAATGTTTAACCTTGAGATTACACAGAGGTGCTTCTAGATAGAAAACAAAAGGCTTCGTCACATACCTTTGTGTCTTGCAAAGTACCGTCCCAAAATGATGAGTAGACAGAGCATGGCAAAGACAACCACAGCCACCACTCCTCCGATGACCGCATGGTCGACCGCTCTCGGTGCTCCCTCTCCAGCTCTAGAATCTGTAAGCACAGTAACAGAAACACCTTTTACAGAATCCACTAACAGTGCATGCCAAAGGGAAGACATCACGTCAACTTTGGTGGATAAGAGATCTCCAAAAAATTATGATTACATACATCACCTATAGTATATTGTCAGCTACTCCAGCCTTTGGAGTTGGAGAATAAGGGCCGATATTACAAGTTGGATGTAGGGGTGTAACGGTTCACCAAGCCCACGGTTTGGTACGTATTGCGGTTAAATGCCAACAGTCACTGTAGTTCATTTGTATTTATTTAAGAAAATACAAAGTGTTGGTACATCATGATTCCATCTATGATCATGAGTCATATAATACCTGATGAGAGCACAATCATGAATACCAACACTTTGTATTTTCTTAAATGAAAACCCATGATTACTCAACAACAACACTAAAATAAATTGCAATATAAACATGGCTCAGACATTGTATAGGAAGGACTATGCTATAATGTTTTCTTACAAAGACAAAAATATCCACACTTCTGTGACTCTCATAAAGGGTTAATATAGCACGGTACTTCTCATTTACCACTCCGGGGTAATGTGATGGGCTGTCAGTGTTAAGTAGCTCTCTGTAGCCCTGGAGGTCCAGTCATCTGTAGTAAGCGCAATACAGGGTACAGTGGGCACCATCGGTTTGCTGAGAAGGGTGCGAGAGGGCAAAGTTCGTAACGTGGCTCAAGTACTTTTCATGAGATGCTGAAACCCCGTATCCTTCTCAACCACCGAGAATCCATGGCTATAAACATACCCATCACTCTTTCATTTATTTGACCCAGTCAAAATAAACTGCAAAAGGGCTGCTTGAATGTAGAGGGGAGATTAAGTTGTTTTGTTGTCTTTTTGCGTTTCAGTCTTGCTCCGGTGGAAGGAATATTGGGGTGATGTCAGCGTAAATGTGTCAACATTTGCATTGGCTATTCTCGTTGAGCAGTGGCTCTCTCTGTCCATCGCCGTTGTAATCTACTGGGAAGACAAATGTTCCCAAACGGGAGATTTAAACGATGATAGGAGATCCTCCAATTCTGGTTTGTCAACCCCACCACTCGCCATCGTACAGAACTAGTTCCCAGCTGCGCCTCACTAAAGGACAGTTTGAAATGCTCCAATTAAGATTTTAATTTTGATTACAATGTGTACAGGCTCTAGTGTACAGGCTCTACCGAATGGCCTGAAAAAAAAAAAAAAATGTTAGTTTATATTTAATCAAGAGGCCTACAAAGCAGTAAAAGCATTGCCTATAGACCTAGTGTTTTAATTTTGTATATATCTATTTTTATGTATTAATTTGGGTTTACAGTGCGGACCGAACCGAGGTTCATGTACCGAACAGTTCCGTACAAATACGTGTACCATTACACCCCTCCGCAAAATGAGAATTATCAAAACATTTATGAAATGAAACAAATAAATGCCATGATGATCTTTCTAAAACACAATGTGATTCAAGTTCAATTTACATTTTATATTGCAGCTTCCACTGTAATGAAACTAAATATCAAATTGACTGAATCGTATAAAATGGCCAGAATGTGGCTTGAGTTTGATTTGTTAGGCAAAATGACTGTCTTCAGAGAATCACTATACAAACCGCATTTCAAATCAAATCGTATTAGTCACATGCGCAAATACAACAGGTTACAGTGAAATGCTTTCTCACAAGCTCCTAATCGACAGTACAGTTTCAAAAAATATGGATCAGAATAAGAGATAAAAGTAAGAAGTAATTAAAGAGGAGCAGTAAAAAAATTGAGTTAATGTGCATTACACATAGTATGTTATCCAATTTATAGTGAGGGGATGCATAACTCTACTGTGGTTGGTCATTTAACTGAACAGCAGAAGATAGTAGAGCATTTAAACATGATTTATGAAGTGATACAGGCGGTTCTCAACTTCAATATACCAGAGCAAGCACCACTGTTCAAATAAATCTGGCCCCTGCCTTGTCTCGAGTCAGAGCAATACATTTAGCGCCTGCAATGACTAAAAAGTGCGGATCCCAGGCAATTTCTAAGAAAGATTTACACCAGCTTGGCCTGAAGAACAAGGAGCTTGCCTTAGAGGCTCCAAGCTGTAATGATATGTGAAGGTTATTGATCAAGAGTAGGGATCCATGACAACCAAAAGTTAATGGCGGTTTGTGGACTTGATTGGTTCTTCACAGTGCAAAGGAGGAGCAAAATCTTTCATCAATAGCTCACACTCTGCTAGGAAATGATAAAGTTTGGGGGAGAGAATAGATAGGAGGCCGGGTGCTTTGACAAGGCCTAATGTCAGTGAGAGGGAAAAGTTTCAGATTCATTGAGAGGTTATACATTTGTATAAGTGAGAAACTAGTTGTCCTTTGATAATAGCCTATGGTCAGTGGTGTAAAGTACTGAAGTAAAAATACTTTACAGTACTACTTAAGTAGTGTTTTGGGGTATCTGTACTTACCTATTGATATTTGACTACTTTTACTTCACTAGATTCCTAAAGAAAAGTATGTACTTTTTACCTCATACATTTTCCCTGACACCCAAAAGTACTCATTACATTTTGAATGCTCAGCAGGAAAGAAAATGGTCCAATTCACACACTTATAAAGACAACATCCCTGGTCATCCCTACTGCCTCTGATCTGGCGGACTCACTAAACACAAATGCTTTGTTTTTAAATTATGTCTGATTGTTGTAGTGTGACCCTGGCTATCCGTAAATAAAAATAGTGCCATCTGGTTTGCTTAATATAAGTAATTTACAATTATTCTTACTTTTACTTTTGATACTTAAGTATATTTTAGCAGCTACCTTTAATTTTGATACTTAAGTATATTTAAAACCAAATACTTTTAGACTTTTACTCAAGTAATATGAGAATAGTGTATTCTTTCCACCATTGCCTATGCTACATATCACAGTTACATTCCCATATACTGTATATCAAAAGACTCACAGGTTCCATTTTGTCATTCCGGGTGTTTAACTCCAGACTTATTTATGTTAACAGGTGCATCTCCTCCAAAGAGCTATCTCGGAAAGATAGGAAGGCTAGAGGGAATGGAGAAAAGGAGGGAAAAATGAACAACCATCCTCTTTGCAATTGACTCGCGTGGAATCCATCAGCCCATCCCTCATAGGTACACACTGCAATCTCTCGCACTCATCTCTAGCCTAAATCCCAGCTCAAGGCTTTTCCTGTGGGAGCTCAAAAAACTAAACTGGCAGGCCACAACTTATTATAGGATAACGAAGAGTGAGAGAAGCCCATGCTGTTGTGGAACACGCCCCCCCCCCCCCTCCTCACCCAACTCACCTCATAAACAACTTACTGGTGGGGGAGGGAAAGGGGAAGAGAATGCCACAGTCACAGTGCTACCTGCCAAACATTACTTGATAAGCCTAATAGGTTATTTTAAATTCAGATTTCCTTTTCCGCGCTGGGCAGATTCAATTAAAGTCAGCAGAAATCCTTTTGACACCTAATTCGCTCTTGTCAAAGAGGGAGGTAAAGACGTGCGTTAACACACTTTCCTATTAAGATGTTAAAGTGGATTTTGGGCTGCACCAGTCCGTCGGGGCTGGGGGATAAACAGAAGCCTATGGAAATGTCAGGGAATTTCACTCTGCCCTCTCCCCTGGATAAAACACGTCCTTTTTCAGTAAATTCTGTACTGAATGAGGGACGGGTGGATGAGGGAGGGAGGGAGGAGAGGAGGCACTGTGTCCACAGTGGGTTTGACGTCCCACTCAGGTCATTCGCTCTGACTGCACTTGTACTTGACACTAATTCACATAAACTGACAAATGGGCTGGGCTTGGGGAGCCGACTGTCGCCTCCCATCCCTCCTAGAGAGTGATCTGGCTCTAACCCCTCCCTTCCTCCCTTACCCCGCCCCGCCCTCCCCTGCCCTGCCAGCCTCTGTGGAGCAGCCGTATGACATGGGGCCGGGGACTGCAGTCAACAACAATCAGGCTGTAGATTGGCGTTTATGATGACTCGCAGTAAGGGGCGTTGCTCAGGTAATACAGAACGCCACTGTACTCGCAATCAGAAGAGGATAAATTGTAATTTTATAAAAGTCCACTGTATACCTACATTGTTGCATTGTGTAATTTCAGAGAGGGCAGATGGTTTGGAAATGAGTTGCTTCACTCTCTCACACAAACCAACAAACGCCTAACACATTTAGATGGCGCCGAAGACCATGGCTGACGTTTTACATCCTCCAAACCAATTGTGCAATTTTGTTACTTTTTTTGCATGACTTACTTGTTTACTTATTACTTACATAATATTGCTGCTACCATCTCTTATGACCAAAAACAACTTCTGTACATCAGAAAAGCGGTTACTCACCGCGGACTGGAAGAAACGTTTACCTTTAACGAGTCCGACGTGAAGGATATCCTGCTTTCACTGGAAAAGGCCCAAATTCACGCCTTTTGCGTGAAGATGCCGGAAAAGGGGACGCAGATCGGGGATCCTTCTGAGAATCCGGAGGCAAGCGAGTAAACTCCCAATGCCTTCCATTCTTCTTGCCAATGTGCAAACTGCAACATCTTGTGTTTCACCGAGAAGTGGCTGAACGAAGAAACGGACAATATAGAGCTGGCGGAATTTTCCATGCACCGGCAGAACAGAGACGCTCCCTCTGGTAAGACGAGGGGTGGGGTTGTGTGTTTTTTTGTCAATAACAGCTGGTGCACAATGTCTAATATTAAAGAAGTCTCGAGGTATTGCTCTCTTGAGGTAGACCACCTTTACTCCATACACAGAGATGCACACAAAGCTCTCCCCCGCCCTCCATTTGGCAAATCTGACCATAATTCTAACCTCCTGATTCCTGCTTACAAGCAAAAACTAAAGCAGGAAGTACCAGTGACTCACTCAATAAAGAAGTGGTCAGATTCCTGCTACACTACAGACCTGTTTTTCTAGCAGACTGGAATATGTTCCGGGATTCATTCAATGGCGAGCTGCCCAGTGACCTGAGCCTACCAGACGAGCTAAATGCCTTTTATGCTTGCTTCGGGGCAAGCAACACTGAAGCATGCACAAGAGCACCAGCTGTTCTGGATGACTGTGTGATAACGCTCTCGGTAGCTGATGTGAACAAAACCTTTAAACAGGTCAACATTCACAAAGCCGCTGGGCCAGACAGATTACCAGGATGTGTACTCAAAGCATGCGCGGCCCAACTGTCAAGTGTCTTCACTGACATTTTCAACCTCTCCCTGACCGAGACTGTAATACCTACAGGTTTCAAGCAGACCACCATAGTCCCTGTACCCAAGGAAGCGAAGGTAACCTGTATAAATTATTACCGCCCCGTGGCACTCACGTCAGTAGCCATGAAGTGCTTTGAAAGGCTGGTCATGGCTCACATCAACAGTATCCTCCCAGACACCCTAGACCCACTCCAATTCACATACTGCCCCAACAGATCCACAGATGACACAATCTCGCACTCCACACTGCCCTTTCTCACCCGGACAAAAGGAACACCTATGTGAGAATGCTGTTCATTGACTACAGCTCAGCGTTCAACACCATAGTAATTTTTCCTTTTTCCAACAATTGTTTACAGACAGATTATTTCACTTATAATTCACTGTATCACAATTCCAGTGGGTCAGAGGTATACATACACTAAGTTGACTGTGCCTTTAAACAGCTTGGAAAACTCCAGACAATGTCATGGCTTTAGAAGCTTCTGATAGGCGAATTTACATTAATTTAGTAAATTGGAGGTGCACCTGTGGGTGTATTTCAAGGCCTAGCTTCAAACTCAGTGCCCCTTTGCTTGACATCATGGGACATTCAAAAGAAATCAGCCAATCAGCCAAGTTGTAGACCTCCACAAGTCTGTTTCATCCTTGGGAGCAATTTCCAAACACCTGAAGGTAACCACGTTCATCTGTACAAACAATAATACACAAGTATAAACACCATGGGACCACGCAGCCATCACACCACTCAGGAAGGAGACACGTTCTGTCTCCTAGAGATGAACGTACTTTGGTGCAAAAAGTGCAAATCAATCCCACAACAACAGCAAAGGACCTTATGAAGATGCTGGAGGAAACAGGTACAAAAGTATCTATATCCACAGTAAAACGAGTCCTATATCGACATAACCTGAAAGGCCGCTCAGCAAGGAAGAAGCCACTGCTTCAAAACTGGCATAAAAAAAAGCCAGACTACGGTTTGCAACTGCACATGGGGACAAAGATCGTACTTTTTGGAGAAATGTCCTCTGGTCTGATGAAACAAAAATATAACTGTTTGGCCATAATGACCATCGTTATGTTTGGAGGAAAAAGGGGGAGGCTTGCAAGCCGAAGAACACTATCCCAACGGTGAAGCACGGGGGTGGCAGAATCATGCTGTGGGGGTGCTTTGCTGCAGGAGGGACTGGTGCACTTCACAAAATAGATGGCATCATGAGGGAGGGAATTATGTGGATATATTGAAGCAACATCTCAAGACATCAGTCAGGAAGTTAAAGCTTGGTCTCAAATGGGTCTTCCAAATGGACAATGATCCCAAGCATACTTCCAAAGTTGTGGCAAAATGGCTTAAGGACAACAAAGTCAAGGTATTGGAGTGGCCATCAAAAAGCCCTGACCTCAATCCTATAAAAAATGTGTGGGCAGAATTGAAAAAGCATGTGTGAGCAAGGAGGCCTACAAACCTGACTCAGTTACACCAACTCTGTCAGGAGGAATGGGCCAAAATTCACCCAACTTATTGTGGGAAGTTTGTGGAAGGCTACCCGAAACGTTTGATCCAAGTTAAACAATTTAAAGGCAATGCTAGCAAATACCAATTGAGTGTATGTACGTGCTTCAACACCTGCATTGCTTGCTGTTGGGGTTTCAGGCTGGGTTTCTGTACAGCACTTTGAGATATCAGCTGATGTACGAAAGGCTATATAAATACATTTGATTTGTAAAGTTCTGACCCACTGGGAATGTGATGAAATAAATAAAATCTGAAATAAATCATTCTCTCTACTATTATTCTGACATTTCACATTCTTAAAATAAAGTGGTGGTCCTAACTGACTGAAAACTAGGAATTTTTTTAAGGATTAAATGTCAGGAATTGTGAAAAACTGAGTTTTAATGTATTTGGCTAAGGTGTAGGTAAACTTCCGATTTCGACTGTACGTGTACAGATTACCTCAACTAGCCTGTACACTGACTTGGTACCGATGTCCCCTGTATATAGCCTCGTTATCGTTATTCTTATTGTGTTACTTTTTATTATTACTTTTATTTTAGCCTACTTGGTAAATATTTTCTTCTTCTTGAGCTGCACTGTTGGTTAAGGGCTTGTAAGAAAGCATTTCACGGTAAAGTCTGCACTTGTTTTATTATGCTCATGTGGCAAATAAGGTTTGATTTGATTTGGTTTGATCTCATCCAGCCCATTCTTCCCCCGTAATATTCAGTAATGCACAGGGAATTGGCATGGTAATGAAAACCCCTGAAATGTCTGTCCATCCAAATTGACTGAAATGTGTCACTTAATTATACATATTGCACGGTGCTTATAGAGAAATCATTACCACCAACAGCAATCCTTGTTAAACACTGAAGATTTACTCATATAAGACTGGAGGACTGGAGCGTTCCTGCCTTTCTATACGTCAAACAGTTATGGAGGTTAATAAGGAGATAACATGGTATATGTTTTCAACTGATTGAAACAAAATCCTTAAGGCACATTAACCCTCCGTCTCCCTTCACCATGTGGATTAAGATCAAGGCCATAGTCAATCAAAACAGGTATATAGTTGCTTTCGGGTGAGGCAACACAACAATTCTCCTTGTGTTACATGTTGAAAATGATATCCGGTTGACTTTTTTATCTCACACAGTACACTTGGTTTAAAATTAATCCAATTGTGCATTCTCACAGCACAACAAAGTGTTGTTATGTCTAACCTAGACAGACTTGGTTCATGTTTTGTCTGAACAGGGCCCAGAATGCAAACCTCTGCGTAACCAAATGCCTTTGAAGACAAAGTGCCAGGACCCAGCAAGGACAGGCACCCAGATCTCTCTATCCTCCATCACTCATCTTTCTCCACAGCTGCCCCCCCGTGGAGAGGGAGATTGCTACAGACATGGAGAGATGGCACAGTGATACAAGATGCCAGGAAATCAGGGCTGGATGTTTTCCTCCATCCCCGTGCCTGTCTGGGGTGTTACCCCGATTATTACCCAGAGGCTGGAGCCCCCCAAGGCACAATACTATGGACCAACCTGGTGTTAATAGGGCACAGTGGGCAACCCTTCTTGGTGAGGCATCAGGCCTGTCTCAAGGTCAACTAAGGTCATGAGAAGAGAAAGTGTATGACGTGGAAAGTTAGAACTACGTTCTATAGTGCATTCGGAATGTATTAAGATCCTTGACTTTTCCCCAAATAATGTACGTTACAGCCTTATTCTAAAATAGATTTAAAAAAAAAATCCTCATCAATCTACACACAATACCCCATAAGGCCAAAGCAATTTTTTCTAAATTTAAACAGAAATACCTTATTTACATAAGTATTCAGACCCTTTGCTAGGAGACTCGAAATTGAGCTCAGGTGCATCCTGTTTCCATTGATCAGATGTGTCTACAACTTGATTGGAGTCCACCTGTGGTAAATTCAGTTGATTGAACATGATTTGGAAAGGCACACACCTGTCTATATAAGGTTCCACAGTTGTCAGAGCAAAAACTTAGCCATGAGGTCGAAGGAATTGTCCGTAGAGCTCAGACTGGAATGTACTCCCTGTTCACCCACGAAGGTGTGGCCACGCAGCAGCGCCTCTTCAACCTCAGGAAACTGAAGAAATTCGGCTTGCCACCAAAAGCACTTACAAACGTTTACAGATGCACAATCGAGAGCATCCTGTCTTGCTGTATCACCGCCTGGTACGGCAACTGCTCCGCCCACAACCGTAAGGCTCTCCAGAGGTTAGTGAGGCCTGCACAACGCATCACCGGTGGCAAACTACTTGCCCTCCAGGACACCTACACCACCCGATGTCACAGGAAGGCCATAAAGATCATCAAGGACAACAACAACCTGAGCCACTGCCTGTTAACCCCGCTATCATCCAGAAGGCGAGGTCAGTACAGGTGCATCAAAGCAGGGACCGAGAGACTGAAAAACAGCTTATATCTCAAGGCCATCAGACTGTTAAACAGCCACCACTAACATTGAGTGGTTGCTGCCAACATACCGACTCAACTCCAGCCACTTTAATAATGGAAATTGATGTAAAAAAAAATATATCACTAGCCACTTTAAACAATGCCACTTAATATAATGTTCACATACCCTACATTACTCATCTCATATGTATATACTGTACTCGATACCATCTACTGCATCTTGCCTATGCCGTTCTGTACCATCACTCATTCATATATCTTTATGTACATATTCTTTATCCCTTTACACTTGTGTGTATAAGGTAGTGGTTGTGGAATTGTTAGTTAGATTACTCGTTGGCTACTACTGCATTATCGGAACTAGAAGCACAAGCATTTCACTACACTCGCATTAACATCTGCTAACCATGTGTGTGTGACAAATAAATTGGATTTGAATTGTTGAGGCACAGATCTGGGGAAGGGTACCAAAAAAATGTCTGCAGCATTGAAGATCCCCAAGAACACAGTGGCCTCCATCATTCTTAAATGGAAGAAGTTTGGAACCACCTTCCTAGAACTGGCCACCCAGCCAAACTGGGCAATCAGGTGAGAAGGGCCTTGGTCGGGGAGTTGACCAAGAACCCGATGGTCACTAAGACAGAGGAAGCCACTCCTCAGAAAGAAGCCACTCCTCAGCAAAAGGCACATGACAGCCCACTTGGAGTTTGCCAAAAGGCACTGAAAGGACTCTCAGACCATGAGAAACAAGATTATCTGGTCTGATGAAACCAAGATTGAACTCTTTGGCCTGAATGCCAAGCGTCACATCTGGAGGAAACCTGGCACCATCCCTACGGTGAAGCATGGTGGTGGCAGCATCCATGCTGTGTGGATGTTTTTCAGCGGCAGGGACTGGAAGAGTCAGGATCGAGAGAAAAATTTACGGAGTACAGAGAGATCCTTGATGAAAACCTACTCCAGAGTGCTCATGACCTCAGACTAGGGCGAAGGTTCACGTTCCAACAGGACAGCGACCCTAAGCACACACAAGACAACGCAGGAGTGGGGACAAGTCTCAATGTCCTTGAGTGGCCCAGCCAGAGCCTGGACTTGAACCTGATTGAACATCTCTGTAGAGACCTGAAAATAGCCGTGCAGTGACACTCCTCATCCAACCTGACAGAGCTTGAGAGAATCTGCAGAGAAGGATGGGAGAAACTCCCTAAATTCAGGTGTGCCAAGATTGTTGCATCATACCCAAGAACACTCAAGGCTGTAATCTCTGCAAAAGGCTTTTCAACAAAGTACTGAGTAAAGGGCCTGAATACTTATGTAAAAGTAATATTGCAGTTTTTTTAGTGTAAAAACCTGTTTTCGCTTTGTCATCATGGGTATTGTGTGTAGACTGATGAGGGGAAAAAATGATTTAATCCATTTTGGAATAAGGCTGTGATGTAACAAAATGTGGAAAAAGTCAAGGGGTATGAAAACTTTCCAAATGCACTGTATTTTGGTAAGTTACTGTTTCTCACAAGGGCAAGGCAAAAAGCAAGCCATAAAATCTGAGAGCCTTCAATGAATTCTGCTTACATTCTGCTTATGTTCACAAAAGTGAAATTGAATCGTGAACTGTATGTAGAAATATTTAGACTTCAAATTAATTTGAACAAATGGAACCAAAATTTGTGAAAGTAAAGGATGAAAATATATTTTTCAAGTTAATTGAAAAGTAATCTAAACTTTTCCTTTCAGCAAATCTACGTAAATCTAAAGACTGAGTATTTCCAACTGCCAAAACACAACATTCAACCCAAGGTAAGTTGATGTATTGAAGTCAGAGTCATCTTCTTTGTATGGAGAAAATGGCAGACAGAACCAGTCTCTAGGCAGTCCTCAATCAGACAACAACTGAAACAAACACCCAAGTGACATTTCTGGGTTTTCAAAGTACAACTCCAAGCCAAGGACCAAAAGAGAAAGAAGAATAGGTCCCAACAAAACCGTGTGGATGCAGGAACTTGGGGTTGAAGTGAAATACCAGTGTGAACACAGTCGTGATGAAGGGAATTAAAGGATGACTCTCAGGGGGTGTCCATCTGCAGACCACATTGGGAGTGATGTCATGTTGGGTTACCCTCAAACAAGCTTCCCTGATAGAGTTGGTGACCGGCCCTTATAGGAAGTCATCCACGGACAATGGAGTCACGATAACACTCGCTGAGGGATGGCTGGCTTGATAGGGTCGATGCACTCTGCTGCCCACACCTTTTATAACCCGAGACACATTCTCCGACAACCGGAGAGGAAAACACAGGCATGATGGAGTCTTCGGTGTATTGCTGCTGTGATGTGTCGATGTGTCATGTGAGTAGCAGCGCCTTCCTTTGGGGGACATCAACTTGGATTCCTTTGGACCAAAGACATCACCAAAGAAGGAGCATTCTTTTAAGATTTGTCCCCTCTTGCTTTTTCAAACGGGACACCTTGGGGTAATATTTCTCAGTCTCTCTCTCTACTGAACAAAATATAAACACAACATGCAACAATTTCAAAGATTTTACTGAGTTACAGTTCATATAAGGTAATTCATTAGGCCCTAATATATGGATTGGACTGGGAATACAGATATGCATGTTGGTCACAGATACCTTTTTTTTAAAGGTAGGGGCGTGGATCAGAAAACCAGTCAGTATCTGGTGTGACCACTATTTGCCTCATGTAGTGCGACACATCTCCTTCACATAGAT
Source organism: Oncorhynchus mykiss (assembly GCF_013265735.2). Lineage (NCBI taxonomy): Eukaryota > Metazoa > Chordata > Actinopteri > Salmoniformes > Salmonidae > Oncorhynchus > Oncorhynchus mykiss. The sequence continues at coordinate 24,180,865 of NC_048574.1, forward strand.
TTGATCAGGCTGTTGATTGTATCCCGTGGAATGCTGTCCCACTCTTTAATGGCCGTGTGAAGTTGCTGGATATTGGTGGGAACTGGTACACGCTGTCGTACATGTCGATCCAGAGCATCCCAAACGTGCTCAATGGGTGTCAGTATGCAGGCCATGGAAGAACTGGGACATTTTCATCTTCCAGGAATTATGTAAACATCCTTCTTGCAACATGGGGCTGTGCATTATCATGCTGAAAAATGAGGTGATGGCGGAGGATGAACGGCACGACAATGTAGTCACGGTATCTCTGTGCATTCACATTGCCATTGATAAAATGCAATTGTGTTTGTTGTCCGTAGCTTATGTCTGCCCATACCATAACCCCACCGCCACCATGGGGCACTCTGCTGTCAACAGCAGACCGCTCGCCCGCACGACACCATACACGCTGTCTGCCATCTGCCTGGTACAATTAAAACCGTGATTCATCCGTGAAGAGCACACTTCTTCAGCGTGCCAGTGGCCATCGAAGGTGAGTATTTTCCCACTAAAACGCGGATAAAGGTGGCTTATAGTGTCGAAATTAACATTAAATTATGTGGTAACAGCTCTCGTGGACATTCCTGCAGTCAGCATGCCAAGTGTACGCTCCCTCAAGTTGTGTGACAAAACTGCACATTTTAGAGTGGCCTTTCATTGTCCCCAGCACAAGGTTCACCTGTGTAATGATCATGCTGTTTAATCAGCTTCTTGATATGCCATGCCTGTCAGGTGGATGGATTATCTTGGCAAAGGAGAAATGCTCACTAACAGGGATGTAAACAAAATTGTCCACAAAATCTGAGAGAAATTAGCTTTTGTGCGTATGGAACATTTCTATTATATTTTATTTCAGCTCATGAAACATGGGAACAACACTTTACATGTTGCGTTTATATTTTTGTTCAGTATATATTGTCCGTGGGAAAGTAGAGAAGATCTGTGTCTATAGTTCTTGCTGAAAAGATATTGTCCCCAGTCATCCATACCTCCCTGTGGTTCTGGGTTTTGATCTAGAACAACACACTCCAATTTACCCCCAAATGACCTAAATGACAAACGCCCAAGCTATATACTAAAGCCCCACAGACACCTGACTCTGTCCTCCCTTCACTCCTTTCCATACTCGTTCTCTCTTTCTCTCCATGATTGTTTTGTTAAGTGTCGCCACAGGATAGAGAGGGTGAGAGTGTTTCCATCCCTTTCCCGGTTGTTTGCTGTTCAGGTGGAGAGAGAGTGGAAATGTGTTGTTCTCCCTCTTCCACCCCTAATCCCCCCCCCCCCCCCGCCCCCAACTTCTCCCCATCTCGTGAGTGGAGCCTGTAGCCACACTTGATCTTGCTCTCAGAGTCAATTACTTTGCTTCCTCGGGATAAGGCTGCTGTTTTGTAGCACCCTGGATCAGGGTGCTCATTGTCAAGTTCTAATAACTTTCTCAAAGGAAGCACAGGATAGCAATAGATGCTATCCTCTGGTGGACAATTAAAATGGTATTCAGTCTGGCCTATAGCCATCTCTCCTTGTTTTGTTGCTTTTCGACATTTAGGATGCACTCACACACAAACCAATATGCACAACATTATTTTTGTAAATCTCCACTACGCATTTCAAATACATTAGTCGAGCCAATTTATGAGCACCGCTCACTGAAACCAAGGATACGTTTCAGGGTGTCTTTGAAAATATCTTCTCTGTTTCAATAAGCAAAATTTGTGAATTACCTAGCCAATTCCAGGAACGGCCCTCCCACTCCAATTGGTCAGCTGTGGCAATGTAAATAAATCCCGATCTGTGAACTATCCTACAGAGGCTAGCCTAGAGATGCTTTGTCTACATGCCATAGGTACTGTATACAAAACTGCAAACAAACATGACTGTGAGTGAGTGAGTGTGTTTGTGTGTGTGGATCCAAGTCTGTAAATATGTGATTGAATGTGTTGGGTTCTGTGAACACACTGGGTGCCCGCTCATGGTGGCGTGTAGATCTGTAGCTCTGGCCTGTCCCCTGCTGAGGTCCGTGTGTATTATGATAAGGAATGAGGAGACTAAGCCATTTTCAGCTTTAATATCTCATGATTAGAGATAATTAGACGGCAGCACAAGGAGGCAAAGCATGGCTAGTGTTCACAGGGCAAGACGTGTACACGTGTGTGTATGTCAGTACTGGGCTATTTAGCTAAAGAATCCCTGTGTCGTGCTTGTCTCAGAGCAGAGCGAAACAGTGCTAAAATAGTGGTAGGCTTTTGCTTCTAACTTCAATATGCTCTTTAAATAAATAAGACCTACACCATTTTTAACAGTATATCTAAAAATATTTTTGTTCAATGATGTGACTCTATAGTAATATCCAAGGGGCATTTTCCATTAGGATCTGTGAGAATATCTTGAGAATATCTAAGGGGCTTTTATATAATTCTAAATGAATTACTAATAGCTTTGTTTAAAAAGTAACATTTTGGAGATTTCGTTTTCATTTAACCTAGAGTGAGGGTGAGACATTCTCACTAATTTGTAAATAAAACCAGTTACTTAGAATGATTTACTTCTGGAGAAACCTAGCTTGATTTTTTAGCAGACATCACTTGCTTATATTCAGTCAACACATATCTTAAGAATATCATGGAATATTTGAACATTTTTGTTTCTCCATGCTTGTCTCAGAGCAGCGCGAAACAGTGCAGAAATGGATGGCCACAGCAGGAAGGCTATGTATTCTGTGCCCACTCGGGGTATCGCTCTTCGGTTACACATCCTTGGAATAGCAGAACAGCATAACGGTCCGGGCGGCCCTTGTTGTGACTGGTGAGCAGTTGGTCAAGTTCTGTTTTCAGAAGAGAAATGGAAATATCATGGTGAACCGAATATCTGACCAACCCACCACGTACTGTATGTTGACTCTGCCTGTCGGAGGTGGAGTTACCGAGCTCACAGATGTGCCTGGCATGGATTGTGATGCCATCTCATTCCTATTCAACGCGTGAGTGAGTCAATGACTATTCAAGCCATTGACTCACTGATGAATGAAGTTGATGAACGATCGGCAAAAGCAATCTGTGGGCATCACGGCTGGGTAAGAAATGTTTTATTTATATATACAGTTGAAGTCAGAAGTTTACATACACCTCAGCCAAATACATTTAAACTCAGTTTTTCACAATTCCTGACATTTAATCCTAGTAAAAATTCCCTGTTTTAGGTCAGTTAGATCACCACTTTATTTTAAGAATGTGAAATGTCAGAATAATAGTCACCACATTCCCAGTGGGTCAGAAGTTGGTAGCATTGCCTTTAAATTGTTTAACTTGAGTCAAACATTTCGGGTAGCCTTCCACAAGCTTCCAACAATAAGTTGTGTACATTTTTGCCCATTCCTCCTGACAGAGCTGGTGTAACTGTGTCAGGTTTGACTTGCAAGCCTCCCCCATTTTCCTCCAAACATGACGATGGTCATTATGGCCAAACAGTTCTATTTTTGTTTCATCAGACCAGAGGACATTTCTACATAAAGTACAATCTTTGTCTCCATGTGCAGTTGCAAACAGTAGTCTGGCTTTTTTATGGCGGTTTTGGAGCAGTGGCTTCTTCCTTGCTGAGCGGCCTTTCAGGTTATGTCAATATAGGACTCGTTTTACTGTGGATATAGATACTTTTGTACCTGTTTCCTCATCACAAGGTCCTTTGCTGTTGTTCTGGGATAGATTTGCACTTTTGCACAAAAGTACGTTAATCTCTAGGAGACAGAACACGTCTCCTTCCTGAGCAGCATGATGGCTGCGTGGTCCCATGGTGTTTATACTTGCGTACTATTGTTTGTACAGATGAACGTGGTACCTTCAGGCGTTTTGGAAATTGCTCTCAAGGATGAACCAGACTTGTGGAGGTCCACATTGTTTTTCTGAGGTCTAGGCTGATATCTTTTGATTTCCCATGATGTCAAGCGAAGAGGCACTGAGTTCGAAGGTAGGCCTTGAAATACATCCACAGGTACACCTCCAATTGACTCAAATGATGTCAATTAGCCTATCAGAAGCTTCTAAAGCCATGACATCATTTCCTGGAATTTTCCAAAGGTAAGTGATTTATTTTATCGCCATTTCTGATTTTGTGACGCCTGTGCTGGTTTGAAAAAGTATTTTGATGTGGGGCGCTGTCCTCAGATAATCGCATGGTATGCTTTCGTCGTAAAGCCTTTCTGAAATCTGACAACGCGGTTGGATTAACAAGAAGTTAAGCTTTTAAACGATGTAAGACACTTGTATTTTCATGAATGTTTAATATTACGATTTTTGTATTTTGAATTTCGTGCTCTGCAATTTCACCGGATGTTGTCATAGTGGCACGCTAGCGGGACACCGATCCCAAAGAGGTTTTTAAGCATCGAATACATTGCAAGTTGAGGGATTTTCACAACAGTAGCCGGGCTATAAAAAGTCTATTGTCCTGCTAATAGGAATCATTTGCATGATGGGCTACATTCTTTATTGTAACCACAATGTCACACATCATTTGTATCTACCTTTCAAATTACTTTTAGAGTTTGGGAATTACACGTGCGCTTTCTTTTTAGTTACATTGTTTTAGTTCGAATGTGCAGACTTTTTTTCTTTAAATGATTGTTTTATGTAGGATCCTACATTTTTGACCAGTTGCAATTGTAAGTAGGCGTAATAAAAAAATCCTACTTCTGTTAGGCTGTTAAGCCTCATAGCCTACCTCAGCCAGTTAAAATAACTTATGTAGGTCTTGGCTCTGAAGAAATAGACGCCAATTAAGCCCTCTTGTGTGTAAAGTCCAATTTAAAATGAAAAAGGCACTCGCACATCTGAGCTATGTTTTTTGCAGGTGCATGGCAACAGCCGGATAAGATGAGGATAAAGAAGGAACGCGCACACTGCTCTTGATCGTATCACTGATCTTTAATAAGCTTTATGTATCGGCCTCATGGACTTCGTCAGAGCTTTTGTGAGTTTTTTTAATTAGCTCCCTTATCTAGACCTAGCCACACCCACATACGTTCCACGTATCGAAAAGGGTTGGAGGCAAAGGAAAAACAAAGTGCTACCAAATATAACAATATGCATTTCAGAAATATTCAATTAAAGTGTGTACATGAAACGTATTACACACGTCTGTATAACCACAATGAGGACATCGACCTACCAAGCAAGTTTTCATAAATCATTCGGTACAGTGTAAGAAAAACGTCAGAGTAGTCTGAAATAGGAGCATAATTCATGTTCAAATTTACAACATAACATACATAGCCATTTCATCACTAAGACCTTTAGGAAATAATGTCTGGAGGGTGATAATCCAAAAACATTCTGGCTGATTTTCTTTTGTGGCTGGCAGTTGGCATGGACCATTTTATCGCATGAATAAAACATGCCAGTGTTTCTGGACCGCATCTTCTACTTTTTGCGAGTTCAAAGTATATGTAGTTGTGAACATTATAGGGTGTTCTTTAGCTTGAACAGGTCTTTTTTTTTATTCGTTCATGGTCGTGTTTTAAGCAATGCTAAATGAAGAGCTTCATCCATACATTGTGGAGGATATTATCTTATTTGAAACCTTGGGGAGGCTATTAGACAAGTCTTTAGTAAAGGTTGAATAGTCTATTGTTCAGATAATAGCCCATCCTGCTATGCTTGTGAAAAATACATTATAATACTTTTTCCCCTTTCCATGTTAAAGATTCCAATAGATAAAGTGTTTTTAGCCACAATCGGCCCTAACCCCAACTAATACATTTGGGCACAATCGATAGTGTGCTGGACTTCGGGCTAGAATGTTGAGGATTCAAAACCTGCTCCCTGCTATAAAGAATTAGTTTGATACACCTGGTATTGGATATGGCTGAAAAAAAACTTGCTAAATAGCGATTTTTGTAAATTAACTTTATGACAAAAAATATGCTCAATCGTTTGTCTCTACATTAACTAACATATTCCTCTCAATTGTACATTTTTTGCTTGACTCGTTATGACGTTACAACTACATACATTTGTTTGTGTAAGCTCTCAACTTTTAAAGGAGGAACCACTGTAGCTCTGGAATATGCTGTGCCAATCTTGTATCACACACAGCAGCATGTTGATATGCATGTGCTCCTATGGTGCTATCCTTCTCATTGTCTTATACTTAAGCAGGTCTTATAAGGCAAGGTTGGGGTCAAATCTAATTGAATTCTTGAATTCACTCATGAAGTGAAGAATTTACAGTGAATTCAATTAAAATGTCAATAATCTCCAAGTTATGAAATTGGAATTAGACTGTTTGAACTGGAAAAACATTTATTCTTTGGAATTTTATATTTGTACATTTCTCAGTAAATGGAATAAATGCGCTCAGTATCAATCATTTACTGCAGGATTTGTTTTAGATCATTTAAACTTGTATTTCCAGTGCCTGAACAATGACATGATCAGCCTGAAAGCCTGAGGGAATTGAATTTGATTTCAAATGTGTACAATTGTTGGGAATAATATTGAATTGGGAATTTAATTATTGTAATTTACCTAACAAAGGAATTCAATTATCGATGAATTCAAAGACTGAATTTGAATTGAATTAAATGGAATTTACAGGGGAGGGAATCGAATTAGAATATAATTTGTGGAATCATTTGAGGAATTAACCCCAACCGTAGTATAGTAATTTGAGGAATTAGTAATTTGAGGAATTAATCCCAACCGTAGTAATTTGAGGAATTAGTAATTTGAGGAATTAATCCCAACCGTAGTATAAGGTCTGAAGTGTTTTTACCCAACATCAATATGCCGATAGAGGTTAAGGATATGTGAAAAAACTCACTCACTCTTCCATCAGCGTCAGTTAGAGGCATGGTCACCTCACTCAGGAGCACAACAAACAAAGGCAACTGGGGCAAGATGTAGATTTCGCTCTGCCATTATCTGGTAGCGAAAATTACGCATTGGCCAATTTTAGTTTCATGTGACAAAACACGCAAGCGTAGATAATCATTGTACCATCTAAATCACTTTCAAATATCTTTAAAATAACAAACAATTTTGTATTTTCAGCAGCTTGAAGCTGGTGGACAAAACTGAAAGTAAAAGACTCAAAAGCTAAACTTAAGGAGGTTGCGGGGGAGGGGAGGAGGATGTAAAGTTGTTTGAATTCAGGTGTTATAGGCAATTCACCTAGTTTCCACAAGGGGGCTTTGTTTCACATGCATCTCCTTTAAGTACCACCATTTTAGTATGTGTACAGTAAAGTCAGAGGCAGTTCAAGAAAGAATAGTGAATTAAACCTGTGTGCAACTTGCCCAAGACACATTTATCCAAACCATGCGTCTCTTTCCACATTCTCTGAAATATAAATCAAAACCTCCAAGAGCGTACGGAAACAAGTTGTCCACACGCCAAACAAGCACATTGCCATTTCATGAGTGCGATCAATTTGAAGCGGAGAAATGCCAACCCCTGGGGGGCACCAAAAGTATCTAATTTCAAAGGATGTGTTGGCAGCGGCCTGATCTGAAAGACAGGAGATCTGCTAATTGGATCTTCTAATCTGGTAATTAAGCATGATTGCAGTGATTGCAGTGGTTGTGCTGCCTGCAGATAGGAAGAAAATCAAAAAACAGAAGCCTCCAGTAGGTGGGTGCCATACAAAACTACATTCATAACTACATATACTACATATGTTATTGCATAGCCTCAATAGATATACCTGCATCCCTACTGCACTGGCCCTGCAGTCAGTACGTGTAATTAAAAAGTCCATCGAGCCAATTTAATGATGTCAATTTAATATTTTGCCTCATGGATAATGCGTTAGTTTGCTTGTAAATAAAGTACCTCAGCTTAATGCAAGTCAAGAAGCCTTTTGAGACAGAATGTGTGTGACTAGACTTTGGTAACTGCTTGTTTAACATGTAACAAAGAACCTGTACAAGTTGACAGACAGTCAGATGATTGTGTGCCAAGACTGAATTGGTTGGATGGTTTGATTCTTTAGAGTGAATTTCTTTAAGCACTGGGAAACACAATTTTAAGAGAGGTAAAACTGTCCTGTTTTTACCTTCACAGAAGAGTAAGCATCAAGGAAAGTGTATAAATACAGTGTTTATTTTTGATAACAACTACCTATTTGAGATGTGTGTTCCAGATAGAGGAGTGTCTCCTTTTAGAAAAAGACAAACAATGATTCTAATTACCGATTACACTGAGGCGTGGCCTATTGAAGACAACAACCCGGCTCTATTCAATTCCATTTCCACTACATTTCCTCAGCAGAGAACCTCTGGCATTGCTTTGAAAGCATTTTCAGTTAAACATATTAACAATCTAATTACTTCAAAAACACAGCTTTGGTCAGTTAGAATAGAGACAAAAATAACAACCTCAAAGTCATAATTTAATTTCCAAATCATGATCTGGGATAGCTCTGCCATTTCAATCTTAAATGTTTAGTTAATACATTTAATCTGGGTGCCATGGTAACGGTAGACTGATAGGTGGAAGGCATGACATCTCTCCAAAAGCCTTTTCAATCCATGGAAGAGTATTATTAGATATGGGGACAGTGGGGAAAGGTGAAAATAATGTAAATTAAGTCTTTTGTTGTTTTTCCACTGCCTGTACAGCCATTATGCACATAATGAATGAGAAGTTGGGTTCCAGGCTACTCCATGAAGTCCCCTCTCCATTCACTGAGTTTGGGGTTAAGATTTTAATGAAAGAAAAAGTATTCTACTCATGCGGTATTGAACCAGATTTTCTGAGTTGGACGTCTTAGGAAAGACCTACATACATTTGGATGTTTTAAATGGAGCTCTCTATGGTATCTTGGCAACCATTTTAAAACCTCATTGAGACTTTGATATAATCATGGACTTTGAAAAATAGACCAAACATAACTGACATTCAAGTGTATGAGCTACAAACTCATGAAGTTTGAGTTAGAACTAGGTCATGGTTCTCTCCATAACCACATCCTAATGTATCCCAGCGGCCTCCTGAGTTTGTCAAAATGTTCAGGGGACTCGCCAGGTCCAGAGACTCCGCAGCTCGTCTCATAGACACACCACTAGCCAAGTTCATAGGAGGCAGAAAAAAAAGAACAGAACAGCGGAGCAATAACTGCTTTCGCTTCGCCGTTTGCCCTTTCTTCTCCTCTCCCGTCTGTTTATCATCCCCTCTCCAATCCTCCCCCCCCTCGCTGTCACCAAGCTGCCTGGAGCCTTGTCATTACCGTGCCGGCCTACAAACTCCCCAAGATTTATATTTACAGTAGCGAGGGGCGGACAGGAGTGGGCCACCGGTGTGGCACGGAGGCAGGGGAGGGAGAGGAGGGCAACCTTTACAAGCCGGTTAAACCAAATATATTTTTAGCTTGACAGAGGGTGCCTGAGGACTCCTTGTATCAGACAAACAAACCACCCCATTAAATTCCTGCCATGTCAATGTAGTTGTAAAAAAAAAAAAAAAAAAGGAAATATCCTGTGGCATGTGTAGAATTAGGGATGGACGTTGTGGCAGGGCTCGGTTGAAATTGGACGTTGCTTATTTTCTTAGTGTGTCAACATATAGATGCCTCCCCCCCCATCCCACTGTGTTGCATATGTAAATATGTGTTAACACCACAAGACAACACTGGGGACAAGAGTTTGCCCATTGTGCAAGAGCCAGGGGAAGTGAGGATTGTAAGGGCTAATCCAGGGATAAGATGTCTGTTCCAGGGAATGGTGCAAAGCCTCGGGCGAGCAGGGCCCATTTCTCAAGAGCAGAGGAATAAGGGCTCATTCTTGTCCCTGGCTGCCAGGGAAGCAGTCGACCCTCACTGACGAGCATACAGGGACTCGATTTGACAGCCGTCACCTTTGCCTCAGCGCGGTGGTGGCCGATGTACAGCTGGTTGATGGCTTTGAGTTGGACAATGAAACCTCCACAAAAAGCAAGGAAAACAGGTGGAGAGAATAAAATGTGTTAATGAATGAATGTTGGCCTAGCAGGGTTTCACTTCCTAGCTGTAGGCCATCGTGAGCTGACATTGTCAGGTTTTGGGGTGATTTGCTGTCCCTGTTTGAGGACACACGGCACAATCTTGCAGAGCTATCTGGTTGAGGCCATTGTTCACAAAGCACGCAGTGATAATGGAACCCTTTATAGCAGACTGAGTACAGTGTTCAGAAGAGGTGATCTCTAATCCAAAACCTCATCTCAAAGGGGTCTCTGCTCTCATATCTGCTATTCCAAAGATCGGCTCATTTTACAGTCAGTCATTGTACCGGTGCTTTAAAAGGCTTACGGTAATCAGGATGTGCATAATTTCTTTGCAATATAAATCTTAAAATCAAACAAAACAAATTAAGGCAGATTTGGAAATACATTTCCTTTGAGGGGCCAAATCAAATCTTCACACCCTGCAGAGAACTGAAGAAAAAAAAACTTCTGGCTAAGAATCCTTGCCAGAGAAATACAAATTGTAACAAAATTTCTAAACTGGGTCACAGAAAGAAAAATGGATGAATAATTGAAGAAAACGGCTCAACTGAAGGGCCAGAGCTTGCCCTGTTGCCAGCAACCACCACCATTGATTCTCACTTCACGCCAAACGGCAGGGAGTCCAAGCCCGAGACGGCCCCTTGGGGGTCCACTTAACTGTCAACCGAGGAGGAGTTAGAGTGGGAGAGGAAGAGGGTCCCCTTTTGGTTGTCTGCCTTAATGGTTTTTAAGTCTCCTGGCTAATTACTGCAGCATATGTGCCTAACCTGAGAGAGCTCCACAGGTGGGCTTCCAGGAATGGAGTGGCAGGCCCACAGACACACCACGTGCTACAAACACACACCAAAAATCATTAACACAAATGCACCTCACACTAAACCCACACATTCATATACTATCAACATCCACACAGAACACACATTAAACGAAACAGCTCTCAGACATACATGCCATTTACAAGCATGCCGTGTTCACACACAGTCTCTCCCACCTCTTTCCCTGCCAGTAAGCATGACTTCCAAAGTCAGTGGAGGCAGTAATCAAAGAGTCAATGAAAACCCTGACAACTCCGAGAGACCAAAAGAATAAACACAACAGGGGGAAAAAAATCCGAAGCGGCATGTCTCGCAACGACTTGTGTTAACGTCATTTAATGACCAGATCTTATTTTTTATGGCATCCAAATGTGGCAAACTCTGTTCCGTATTAAAGGGAAAAGAAACGTCTTCCGCTTCACCTGCCACAGTTCCAGCTGGGAGCAAAATGGCCATTATCCTGCAGTCTTCCCGCTCTGCCATTGCTCTGCCAGGGGCTTCCTGGGCCTACCTCAATTATCCCCTCCTTCTCTCACACGCCGCCCTCACAGGCACGTTGGCAGGGGTGTCCTTTCGAGCGCGCTCACCTCTCCACATAGAGGGCAGAGCTCGCCATCAACTAATGGAACAGACGTCCGACTATGCCCTTTCCAAAAATACAATGTTGATAAGAGCAGAAGATTCTGTAGAGATGTAGCCCCACGCCAACCCAAACAGGGGCTCTCAAGGGTAGCACTAAGCAGAGCGTGATGTATGAAATGCTTATGTAATACATTTTACAGTGCTACAACAGGTTACACTGAAGATGACTAAGGTAGTCCATAGGCCAGCCGTACATGCTATAGAATGCTCTACATTCTGTTATTTTCTCTGACATTTCTGTGTGCTTTCGAGCCCCCTTATGCAAAGTGGGCTACTGTGGAGAGGACAGCAACAACAGCACTGCAGTCATATTCATCTCTATGCATGGGGAAATCAGTCACCATGTCTGCACTGTCAATCTCTGGTGTGGTGCGCTCATTAAAGACAAAAAATCGGGGCAAGTCTAATCCCATCTCTCTCTCCTCACACACCTGGGCTAAGCTAGGCTATTCATAGGGATGAAACGGGCTAAAACACTGACTCAGCAAGTCATCTCTAAGTTGCCCTTATTTTTTGGGATGTGTCCATCATTTCTTCTACTTCACCCTCACATTTTGGAGAAACATTCCAATTGGAAGGTGTGTGTGTGTGTGTGTGGTGGAGGGGTTCTTGAAACAAGATGTTCAATAACGCCGGCTTCTATCTACCACAACAAGCAGGGGCATCACCATGGCAACAGCTTTTGGGGGAGAGAGGATGAGGCGTGAGGTAGTTAGCTAGCACTGGCACTCTCGGCATGTAAAACAGGCGCGCATCAGCGGAGGCTCAGCTCATGTCAAACAGAGGCTTAGGTTACTTTACGAGGGGAGACAGAGAGAGAGAAGGGGGAAAGAGAGAGGGAGAGATGCAAATAAGCTGTTGCTTAATGTTCCCAAGATGCAAATGTCATTTTTTTTTAGGATAGCAGGAAGTTTTCTTCAGGAGTTTTATTGTTGGGGGTGACTTAGCGAGAGCTTCAGGAATATGAATGGAATTCATTCTGCGTAGCATTCAGAAAAGCACAGGGCCCTCAGCTACACATTGGGCAATGGTGACTAGGTATTTACTGGCCTTGAGGTAATTTAAGCATGAAGAACAAGGTAGAACAACAACCAAAATCATGTACTCCTAAATGTCATGCATGAAATTGACACACACAACTACCCACCAAAAAACAAGTGGTCCTTGAAATTCAATTGCATTACTTCGACAATGAGGTGAAACATTATTGCCCTGCCACCAACCCTCCTTCTGCCTTAATCTGTGTAGTGATCTGAACACCGGCGCTGGCTGGCTTCTTGTAGATCTATATTTTTTGCAATCCAAGGCCAACTAAGGCACATCATTAACCAACTGGCCTGGACACGCTAGGCTCATGTTTGCCGAAGCCGGAGCAAAATGTGTTGGCTTTGCCACCCCGAACAAGGGATGATGAAATGACGGAATGAAGTGAAGTGTGTTCAATCATCCTCTTTGGAAATGAACAGAGAGAACGAGGGACCATGCCTGAATGCATCCACAGAGGGAGCGAGGGAGAGAAAGAGAGAGAGAAAACACAAGGGGCAGCAGACCAAATGAATGGGATTCTTAGAATAAAAAGTCACCAGACTTCTCCATTCTAACAGAGGAAGAGAGCGGATGCACTTTTCGAATTGAGGGAAAATGCCAACGGAATTTATCATAAAATAAAATGGTAACACTTTACTTGACATCTAGCGCTATAACCATGTCATAATATGTCATAACAGATGACATAACTTGTCATAACCTGTCATAATATGGTCATAACACTGCCATTACCCATATATTTACACCTGTGTTTTTTATGTGTTTTTTTTATGACAGCTACATAAGTGTCAAAACCCACATGTATTAAAAAAAAAAAATCCCTGCCAAGAAGTTTCCTTTCGATTGAACGTTTGTTTCTTAAATCCATGTCATTCCTTTAGGTCAGTAACCAGTCAAAAAGAGGGTGTCTTGGCCTGCCCCTGAAATCTGCTACTGCATTCATCCCAGTCATCAACAACAGATAATTGGGGTAGGTGCATGTCTGACATCAATCTGTGCGCAATTACAATTACAATTCAATATGGTCAATTTCAGAAAATGTTACATCAACAAAAATACTGTTGAGAAGTAGGCTATGGTGTAATGGAATGTTTTGCCTTGTGTGGTAGGTTTGACACTCCTATGTAGGTGTCATAACCAGCCATAAAATAACACAATATATGTCAGGTCTAAATATGTGTCATGACAGTGTTATGACCATTTTATGACAGGTTATGACAAGTTATGTCAGCTGTTACGACATATTATGACATGGTTATGACACTAGGTTTCAAGTACAGTGTTACCAATAAAACACACAAGTTGACACGCTATTGATAAATCATACATTTTAAAAAGTCCGGGTGGCCCCTGGCACAGTATGACATTAAATACACGTGGGTCAGGTAAAGGAAATGCCATTAATACCCTTGGTACCAGTGTGTGGCGATAGAAGTGCTGTCTGACAGTGAGGCTGACGTGCTGATAAGGGTTTGATCTATCTGACCCGAAGAGCAATGCTTCTTCTGGCCCTGCTCTGCGATTCATATTCCTGAGGTAACCCCACCTCAGCTCCACACTGCAAAGGAGTAACACAGCCTTGTAATATCTTTCTCCAAAGCAACTAAATAGAGTGTCAGCTAGAGTGAAGAACATCTGTCAAAGGGGATGATGCAACAATGTAACATAAATACACAAATGGAACTGCTTTTCTTTGGTGGTAATGTACTGGTTAATCTTCACTGACTTCCTGGTTCACTGCAATATATTTAATATTTTTGTAACAGCTTGTTGCTATAGGCAAAAAATACACTGTTATTAGAGAGGAGAAACATCTCCAAAACTGTGAAAGGGCACCAAAACAACAAGAAGAACACATTTAGCAATGATAGAACACAACTGTGTTATACTTCTGCGACAGACTAATATTTCACAGTGACCTGTGTGAAACGTGTTAGGTTGGCGTCTTTGTATTTTGTTGGCGTCTTTGTGACTAAAATCTTTTTTTAGACCACTGAAATAATTTTCTGAACAGGTTTCTGAGCAGAGTTGCAAAAACACAGGTTAATCAATATTTTCTATCTCGCCGATAAAGAAAAGCCATAATACTATTCTCAGAACCAAGAGAGAGATGCATGGGTCTTACAGGTCACAAACATTGATTTAGCAGTCGGAGTGAAATAAATCTGCTTGACATTTTACATTAAAACACATTTCATACCAAACTTGCCATTATTTTAAGAATTTGAAGAAATTAGATTAATTGTGTGTGTATACAATACCATACACCCCCCCCCCCCCTCTACTTTTTACATTTCAAGAACTTTGAACGTTTCTTCAAGTGCAGTCGCAAAAACCATCAAGCGCTATGATGAAACTGGCTCTCCCGAGGACCGCCACAGGAAATGAAGACCCAGAATTACCTCTGCTGTAGAGGATAAGTTCATTAGAGTTAATTGTGTTAACTTAACATGACACAACGACAAGGTTCCAGTATAACAGCGTTTACTAAACCGTATTTCCACAGTACATGGTTGCCATTGCACTCAGGCCAGGTCCATCAACAATGAGACTACCGCGCAGGCGTACTAATAACAGAGTGATAGCACCGTAATAACAGAAATATAGGGATACTTTAAACATGAAGTTAACAAACTGCACCTCAGATTGCAGCCAAAACAAATGCTTCACAGAGTTCAAGTAATAGACATCTCAACATCAACTTTTCAGAGGAGACTGTGTGAATCAGGCCTTCATGGTCAAACTGCTGCAAAGAAACCACTACTAAAAGGACACCAATAAGAAGAGACTTGCTTGGGCCAAGAAACACAAGCAAAGGACATTAGACCGGTGGAAATCTGTCCTTTGGTCTGATGAGTCCAAACTTGCGATTTTTGGTTCCAACCACTGTGTCTTTGTGAGACGCAGAGTAGGGGAACGGATGGTTCCCACCGTAAAGCATGGAAGAGGTGGTGTGATAGTGTGGGGGTGCTTTGCTGGTGACACTGTCAGGATTTATTTAGAATTCAAGGCACACTTAACCAGCATGGCTACTCCAGCATTCTGCAGCGATACACCATTTAATCTGGTTTCTGCTTTGTGGGACTATCATTTGCGACCCGTTTCAGGAAACTAGGCGTAATGTCGCAAGTCATGACTTCACAGGAGAGACATTTGGACGTAAACAATAAAAAAAAAATCTAAATGCATTGTTTGGCAGAAATGCTTTCTCGAACAAGTGAACCTTCATGTGCCTTAATAACAAACTTTTATGCCATCTGTAAATACGAATAAAGTTGTTAAATTACGAGCCTAGTTGGTTTTCCCGCTAACCATGATTAACTGAGATAATGAGTGGGCTGGACATGTAGAGATTATGAGTTTCAGATTGTTCTGCGGTGTAGCATCGTGTCTATAAAATGAGCTGCTGGTTTTACGTAAATAATCCATTCTACTGCAGTTTTTTCAAAAGATATAACATTAGCCATGGAGAACTGCAAATATTATCAGTTGTGATGGACTACTTTCTGGAGGACGATTGTGCCATGCTGACTCTCTCCGACTCTGAAAATGAATCAGACGTTGAGGAAGTTACCGATTTAGTTTAAAAAATATTTTTTTTTGAAGAAGAAGACATTGTAGTCTTCTGATGACAGTGATGGGGAAAAAACGGCGATCAACAGTGTTGTTGTCACGGAAGAAGTTGACCGAGTTTTGAAATCAGTGGAATTTCTGTGCAAACTAAACACAGGACGTCTTATTTAATGAAAGGGGTTGCAGTCTGCCATGAAGCCAGCTACAGTTTCAGATATTATACGTTTCTAATTTTGTCAGGAAGTTGTTTTCATTGCAAATTTAAGCTTGCTGTTAGCTAGCTAGCTGAAGTTCGATGAATGGCTTGCTAGCTAACGTTGAACCTATTTGGTTAACTTTAGCTAGCAATGACAATTGGTTTGTATTGCTAGTACTCTATGGATTGGGATTATAGTTCAAATCAAATCACATTTATTTATATAGCCCTTCTTACATGAGCTGATATCTCAAAGTGCTGTATAGAAACCCAGCCTAAACTCCAAACAGCAAGCAATGCAGGTGTAGAAGCACGGTGTCAGAACTCTGCAGCAACAGCTCGTGTTCTGAGCCAATGGGGATTAGCTGATAGAACGTGATGAAGGCCAAGGGTTTAATTAACATATTAGCCTACATAATCACAGGAGAGATGTATCAACACAGGTGCCTAAAAATACATGAACTTGAGGTTGTACATCCCTATGTATAATTCATATGCGCTCCATGGGTTATAAGGGTAGTTTTCTTCCAAAAAACACCAGTATTAAGTGTATTTTTTGCCGAATACAAAAATGTCTTGCCATCTGAGCTCTGTGAATAGTTTGCTGCTTGTGCCTTATGTTGATGGGAACAAAGTGGTAATTGTCTGGCAAACTGAACTACGCTGTGTAAGTACCTGAGTGGTAGCTAAAGGTTTGTGATGTATCACCTTAAGAAACCAGCCATTTAGACATAATTTAAATGAATGAAAAAATGATTTGAGGCGGGTTATTATTTATTCCTTTTGGGTGCAAAATGAGGACAATTAAGGCATACTTCAACAAGGAAGAATGCACCCTCATGGAGATTGAGTGGGCATTTTGATTAAAGAAACCCAAATGGGGTGATTTTGGATTTAAGGTGAACAAGCAAGGGTTTCTAACACTGATGGCCAGAAAGACAGACAGAAGGACAGGAAGACAGACAGAAAAAAGGATGGATAGTCATACGATAGCCTGGTCCCATTCTGTATGTGCTGCAGTTAACTCTTCTCTCGTTGTCATGGCACACAGGTTTGACATTGCAAGCTACAAACACATAGAGGAGTTATCTAAAAGCACAAACTGGCTAAACGGACCAGCAGGCTTGTCATACAAATGCCCAACCCCAAATTGACCCCTAACTCCTCTCTTATAGGGGAATTGGGCCGACATAATATGTATCAGCAATGCTGTCAAAATTCCACCTAGCCTATCAAAGGGCAAGATGGAGCTAATACCATATTGGCTATATCTTTCTGATTCTTTTAGATCTGTGTGTAGGGGCTAGGTGATGTTTTGGGATTGAGCAATAGATGTAAAAACAGACAGAAAAACACATATAGACAAACAAGCAGAGACAGACGAATGAAACCATAGCAAGTCATCTTTTCATGTAGTGGCAGAGAGTACAGTAGAGTAATCAAAGGAGAGCAAGACATTAAAACAGCACTGGTAATCAGGTGCCATGCTGTGGTGGGGCATGCTGTGGTGGGCAGAAGAAAAAGAGGGAAGAGAAACCAACCGTGAGCTGCGTGTTCAGCGCTGGGCGTAGTATCTGAGCACACGAAGGCGAAGGAGAGGAGGAGCAGTGGTGGTGGTGGAGGGAGGAAGGGAACAGGTGGCATGCAAAAAAAGGAGAAATGGGGGCGGGAGGGAGGGAGAAAACAAATGGAACCCATAAGCAAGCATTTAGAGACCAGTACACGACAAGGACTAAGACATGAGGCTTGAGGGAAATCAAAGAGAATCAAGGTAGCACAATGATAAAGCACAACACAAACACATCGTACGTCACACCGTGAGGGGAGCGCCAAAGCGTTTGCGTGGTACACAGACAGCTCATCAATAGAATACAACTACAAACACACACTCCTGCATTATGTTGGAGGCCAGTGTGGACATTTGTGATTCTGGGGCGTTGGGGGAAAACATTTCACATATTTTGGTATGGCTGTGCATATTTCGATCGATATGACATGACTTTGGGAATCTCAATGAAATTACAACAGCTGAAACAACCTTTGTCAAAAGCAATCATACTAACCTTGATGTGACAAACTGCAATGTTACAGGGCATGCATACTACCAATTGGACCTTTGAGTTAGGAAATAAAACATGTTTTGGTTCCTTAGAGGAGAGAAAATATCAATTTTTCGCAGTCTAAAGCACTGCATATGAAAATCTTCATCCGTTTTTATATTTCAGTGACAAATATCATATTTTCATGATCAAGAGTATTCCAATGAATTTGCAGAGATCATTAGGTGATAAAACAAGCACTGCTCTATCTCTGCAGCCAATAAATCGGAATTTGCTGTTTATTAAATGTATCCTTTCAACTATAAATATCCATGATGGATCAATATAAACAAGCCATTAGTTTTGCCGCTGCCTGTACACATTTAAATTCACAATGTACTATCGCAAATGAGTCTAATGCATGGAAGATCTTTGTCATTGTCCCCATGCGGTGCAGTTGTGGGGACACAAGCAAAGGTTGTTTTCCCTTTACCAGACTTTTACTTCATCAGACCTCGAGGTGCAGGAAACTGTAAAGCTTGTTATGCATTGTCAATCGCTGCAAGAGTGTGGTGTAACTCCATATTCTGCTCCCTCTCCAGGGAGATTAAACCAACATCTAGTTGTTGTGGTCTTTTGATGACTTTGGGTACAGTTTTACCAGTTTTCTCTGTGTTTATCCAAAATGTTAGGAAACAAAGGAGATACAATTTGACTGCGCTCCACCGTATCAGTGTAGGGGGAGATGGGAACAGGGGGACTGACTGCGATTGAGTCCCAAATGGCACTATACATATTGCCTTCAGAAAGTATTCATACCCCTCGACTTTTCCCCAATGCTTTGTTGTTGAAAATTTGAATTAAACTGGATTTAATAGTATTTCTTTATCCAGACAATATTTTGTCAAAGTGGAAGATTTTTATTTATCAAGGAAAAATAAATTAAAAAACACTAATATGCACTACATGGCCAAAAGTATGTGGACACCCCTTCAAACTTGTGGATTCAGCACTTTCGGCCACACTCGTTGCTGACAGGTGTATAAAATCGAGAACACAGCCATGCAATCTCCATAAACAAACATTGGCAGTAGAATGTCCCATACTGAAGATCTGTTGACTTTCAACGTGGCACCCAATATGGGATACCTTTTCAACAAGTCAGTTCGTTCAATTTCTGCACTGCTAGAGCTGACCCGGTCAACTGTAAGTGCTTTTATTGTGAAATGGAAACATCTATAAGCAACAATTGATCAGCCGCGAAGTGGTAGGCCACACAAGCTCACAGAATGGGAATGCAGAGTGCTGAAGCGCATAACGTATAAAAATGATCTGTCTTCGGTTGCAACACTCACTACCGAGTTCCAAACTGCCTCTGGAAACAACGTCAGCACAATAACTGCTCGTCGGGAGCTTAATGAAATGGGTTTTCATGGTCGAGCACCCGCACGCACACAAGCCTAAGATCACCATGCACAATGCCTAGTGTCGGCTGGAGTGGTGTAAAGACCGCTGCCATTGGACTCTGGATTGTCGAATCAAGCTTCACCATCTGGCAGTCTGATGGACGAATCTGGGTTTGGCGGATGCCAGGAGAACGCTACCTGCCCAAATGCATAGTGCCAACTGTAAAGTTTGGTGGATGAGAAATAATGGTCTGGGGCTGTTTTTCATGGTTCGGTCTAGGCCCCTTAGTTCCAATAAAGGGAAATCTTAATGCTCCAGCTTACAATTACATTCTAGATGATTTTGTGATTCCAACTTTGTGGCAACACTTTCCTGTTTCAGCATGACAATGCCCCTGTGCACAAAACAAGGTCCATACAGAAATGGTTTGGCGAGATCGGTGTGGAAGAACTTGACTGGCCTGCACAAAGCCCTGACCTCAACCCCATCGAACACCTTTGTGATGAATTGGAACGGCAACTTCAGTTTCCGACCTCACTAATGCTCTTGTGGCTGAATGGAAGCAAGTCCCCGCAGCAATGTTTCAACATCTAGTGGAAAGCATTCCCAGAAGAGTGGAGGCTGTAATAGCAGCTAAAGGGGGACCAACTCTATATTAATGCCCATGATTTTGAGATGTTCAATGATCAGATGTCCACATACTATCTTAGTTAGATAAGTATTAAACCCACTGCGTCAATACATGTTAAAATCACCTTTGGAAGTGATTACAGCTGAGTTTTTTTGGGTAAGAGCTTTGCACACCTGGAAAGTTCAATATTTGCCTTTAAAAAAAATATATATTATTTTTAAGCTTTGTCAAGTTGGTTGTTGATCATTGCTAGACCATTTCCAAGTCTTGCCAGAGATTTTCAAGATGATTTAAGTCACTTTAAATAGGCCACTCAGGAACATTCAAAGTCCTCTTGGTAAGCAACTCCAGTGTATATTTGACCTTCATTTTTTAAATTTGTCTTCCAGCGTCTGTTGGAAAGCAGACTGAAATAGGTTTTCCTCTAGGATCTTGCCTGTGCTTAGCTCTATTCCATTTATTTTTAGCCTAAAAAAACTCCCTCGGCGTTGCTGATGACGAGCATATCCATAACACGATGCAGCCACCACCATGCTTGAAAATATGAAGAGTGGTACTCACTGATGTGTTGTGTTGGATTTTCCCCAAACATAATGCTTTGTATTCAGGACAAAAAGTTAATTTCTTCCCCACATGTTTTGCAGTATTACTTTAGTGCCTTATTGCAAACAGAATGCATGTTTTGGAATATTTTTATTTTGTAAAACTTCCTTCTTTTCACTCTGTCATTTAGGTTAGTATTGTGGAGTACTACAATGTTGTTGATCCAGCCTCAGATTTCTCCCATCACAGCCATTAAACTCTGTAACTGTTTTAAAGTCACCATTGGCCTCATGGTGAAATCCCTGAGCGGTTTCCTTTCTCTCCGGCAACTGAGTTAGGAAGGATGCCTGTATCTTTGTGTCTGTTTATTTTTACCCATCTACCAATAGGTGTCCTTCTTTGCGAGGCATTGGAAACATCTTTAGTCTTGTGCTTAAAATGCACTACTTGAGGTACCTTACAGATAATTGTATGTGTGGGGTACAGAGATGGGGGAAATGACAAAAAATAATCATGTTAACCACTATTGCACACAGAGTGAGTCCATGCAATGTATTATGTGACTTGTTAAGCAAATGTTTACTCCTGAACTAATTTAGGCTTGCCATAACGAAGGGGTTGAATACTTATTGAGTAAAGACATTTCAGCTTTTAATTTTTCATTTGTAAAAAATTCTCACAAAAAAATCAGCTTTGACATTGTGGGCTATTGTGTGTAGATCAGTGGCACAAAATCTCAATTCAATCAATTTTACATTTCTGAAGGCACTGTAGTAGTGAATTATATAGTGAAAATAGGGCTATTTGGGACATCCTGGGATGAAGAAATACGGATGACTCGGCTGCTTTTAGAAATGCATGGAGATGTCTGCTTGCCAATCAAAGCAGCCTGTCAGGTAACATGGTTTCTCACTGTTTATCAAAGCAGGCCTGTACCCAACCAATGTTAGATTTGTTGTTGAGAAACCTGTCAACATACACAGATACTATCTAGCGCATCATAAATTACATGAACAAGGTCAATGTGTCAATATTGGTAACATAACAACAATATATGTATCAAACATATCTAATTCGGACAGGTTTGACACCATCTCAGTCATGGTTAAGTCGGGTCTGGATGCATTTCCAGAGGTATATGTAAACAGACCACCCATGTTGACTCCGTTTCCCTTTCTTATCTACTGTAGACACAAGAGTGAGTGGAGGGAGGTGTTCTCACTTTCCATACCACTCTTCTCACTACCTCTCATGTTGCATCATTGCGCTGTGCCAAGGAGTGCAGGCTTCTCTACACTTCTACATATCAAACCGTCAGGGACACGAGAGTTAACGCTTCGCCTCCCTCGTATTTATTGCCAAAGGAACAGGGAACGGGGAGAGATCTCAGAAGGCAAGACCAGATAAAGTATCTATCAGAGACTATTCTTATGGCCCTCCAGAAGAAACACATTGTAGTCTGTGTTAAGTAATACCACAGGCCTCCAGTTAGGATGACAGCTCTTTAGCATAATCACTTGAGGAGCTTCTCAGTGAAGCCACTGCCTGTGTCCGAATACCCGTACTTGCGTTCTAAATAGTAGGCATTTTGGGTATGCAAAAAATGATAGTGTGAAATTTTGAGTATGCTTCAAATGCCAGGATGTCATACTAATTTCAGCTTATCATCTAGTAGAATTCACTGCACACTATTGAGGATAAGAATCGTCTTTTGAGACGTGTGTTTGACAACAGCTGATAATCAGCAGAGGGGACAAGCTGCACCAAAATTAACGAATGACGGGAATCAACGTAATTGAGCGTTAGACTACGCATTCTTAGTAGGATGAGCCTAGTATGCTGATATGTGTTGTTTAATAGTCTGTAGTACGATTAGTAGACAGTATGCAGTTTAAGTAAGTAGTAGGCAAGCAAGATTTCGGACACTGCCACTGTTTCACCTCCTCGGCTTGCTCTTTAAAATGTATTGACCTTTTAAAAAGGGGCCACTTCACTGCTCGGCTTTTTACTAGCTTCTTTGCAGCTGCTACTCCTACACGGACCGCTCCTAGCGCTTCCTTTATTGGGCTGATTGTAGGCCAGATCACCTCTGGTACGCTTAAAAGTAGAATGAGTTATCAAAGAGGAGCAGACTGCGTGTCCTCAGGACGGAGGGAAGAGAAAGACGGAGCGGTTCAATGACAGTGTCCTGAAACAAGTAGGCATGAAGAAAAGAGAATCAAACGTCTGGCACAGTCAAATCGTTCTACATTTTAAGACGTACTACGACATCACAGCCTCTGTTTGAGGTCTAGTAAAATCTTTCCGGGAAAGACGGGCTCTAAGCAGTCCTCTTAAAACAGCTGGAGGGGCTTCTCAAAGGGCTCCGCTAGGGATGTGTCCTGGTTATGTGTGCTACACTAGCCTGCTATGCGGTAGTAATATATCGCTGCTCATTCAAATCAAGCAATACAATAAAGCATCTGTCTCTGCAACCCTCAATCATTGGTGGCCCCTGGATGTCTGCTAACCCCATTACTTGGCTGTGACTGCTGCACCAGACGGTCAATATGTCTACTGATGAGCTATCGCCAGCCCATGGTTCGGACCTCCTCCTCCTTCTCCCTTTCTTTCTCTTGCCTTGTGTCGCAGGTCACCTGAGGCACTAGCGTCCTTGCTGACATCAGCAGCTAACATCAGCAGACGTGACAATGGGCTACTGATAATACCACTGCACCACAACCTCTGCAAAGCCTATTCTGGTTGACAGTACATATGAGAGAATCCCCACTGGAACCAGTGTCTGCACTGTAGAAGTAAAATGCCCACAGTTATATCATGCTTTTTAGTCAAGGAGGCTTGATATGGGTTTGATAAGAGTCAAAATCAGTGCTGTAGTGGAGGGTAAACACACATTAAGATTGCAAATAATCCTGCAGCAACAGGAAACGTGAATTATTATGTGGATTATAATTATCTGACATTTTTGTAGGGGCTGTTCCATTTTTCGTTAGGGCAAATCAAGTCTGAAATTTAAGAGAGTACATTAGGCGTAAAATGTTTTTGCAAAGTGTTTACCCACCTTTTGCGAAAACAATTATTGAAAGCATTACTTTACTCACTGTGAATGGTGATCAGCGTTTAAACTATTTTTTAACACTACATAACTGGTAAAAATAAAAATCTTTAGTGGAGTACATTATCTGAGGAAAGATACAGACATGGTCAGCTGCAAGGAAGAACTGAGATTTGGAAGGCAAAGCCCCTCCAATTTGTTCATGATGACCGTCTGATGACCGTCTCAAGCTAATATTTTTTCATGTTCAGAGCTTTCTCTGTGCACTTCTGTATCAGTTCTGACTCACATTTCGATGTAATTAATTAAGATATGACCCTCTGGATAAACACTACATGACCAAAACTATGTGGACACCTGCTTCTCGAACATCTCATTCCAAAAACATGAGCATTAATATAGAGTTGGTCCCCCCTTTTCTGCTATAACAGCCTCCAATCTTCTGGGAAGGCTTTCCACTAGATGTTAGAACATTGCTGCGTGGACTTGCTTCCATTCAGCCACAACAACATTAGTAAGGTCGGGCACTGTTGTTGGGCAAATAGGCCTGGCTCCTAGTCGGCGTTCCAATTCATCCCAAAGGTGTTCAATGGGGTTGAGGTCAGGGCTCTGTGCATGCCAGTCATGTTCTTCCACACCGATCTCAACAAACCATTTCTGTATGGACCTCAATACTCTTGCCACAAAGATGGAAGCACAGAATCGTCTAGAACGTCATTATATGCTGTAGCGTTAAGATATCCCTTCACTGGCACTAAGAGGCCTAGCCCGAACCATGAACAACAGCCCCAAACCATTATTCCTCCTCCACCAAACTGTACAGTTCTCACTATGCATCTTGGCAAGTAGCGTTATTCTGGCATCTCACAAACACACATTTCTCCGACGGATTGCACGTCATGATCTTAGGCTTGTGTGTGGCTGCTCAGCCATGGAAACCCTTTTCATGAAGCTCCAGATGAACAGTACTTGTGCTGACATTGCTTCCAGAGGCAGTTTGGAACTGAAGCTACGCGCTTCAGAACTCAGAGGTCCCGTTCTGTGAGATTGCTGAGCCGTTGTTGCTCCTAGAAGTTTCCATTTCACAATAACAGCACTTACAGTTGAACGGTGCTGTTCTAGCAGGACAGACATTTGATTTACAGACTTTTTGGAAAGGTGACATCCTATGACGGTGCCACGTTGAAAGTCACTGAGCTTTTCAGTAAGGCCATTCTACTGCCAAAGGAGATTGCATGGCGGTGTGCTCAGTTTTATATACCTGTCAGAAACGGGTGTGGCTGAAATTTGAAGGGGTGTCCACACACTTTTCTATATACAGTGCCTTCAGAAAGTATTCAGACATTACATTTTCCACATTTTTGTTACGTTACAGCCTTATTCAAAATTTTTTTTATTAAACACACACAATACCCCATAATGACAAAGCAAAAACAGGTTTTTAGAAATGTTTGCTAATTAAAAAATAAAAATGAAATAACACATTTACGTAAGTATTAAGACCCTTTAATTAGTACTTTGTTGAATTACCTTTGGCAACGATTACAGCATCAAGTATTCTTGGGTATGACGCTACAAGCTTGGTACACCTGTATTTGGGGAATTTCTCCCATTCTTCTCTGCAGATCCTCTCAAGCTCTGTCCGGTTGGATTGGGAGCGTTGCTGCACAGCTATTTCCAGGTCTCTCCAGAGATGTTCGATTGGGTTCAAGTCCTGCCTTTGGCTGGGCCACTCAAGGACATTAAGAGACTTGTCCCAAAGCCACTAATGAGTTGTCTTGGCTGTGTGCTTAGTGTCGTTGTCCTGTTGGAAGGTGAACCTTTGCCACATTTTGAGGTCCTGAGCGCACTGGAGCAGGTTTTCATCAAGAATCTCCCTGTACTTTGCTCCGTTCATCTTTGCCTCGATCCTGACTAGTCTCCCAGTTGCTGGCGCTGGTGGTGGCAGCATGATGCTACATACAATACCCATGATGACAAAGCGAAAACAGGTTTTTACACTTTAAAAAAAAACTGCAATATTACTTTTACATAAGTATTCAGACCCTTTACTCAGTACATTGTTGAATAACCTTTTGCAGAGATTACAGCCTTGAGTCTTCTTGGGTATGATGCTACAATCTTGGCACACCTGAATTTGGGGAGTTTCTCCCATCCTTCTCTGCAGATTCTCTCAAGCTCTGTCAGGTTGGACGAGGAGTGTCACTGCACGGCTATTTTCAGAGTGTTCAATCAGGTTCAAGTCCAGGCACTGGCTGGGCCACTCAAGGACATTTCCTCCAGAAGTGACGCTTGGCATTCAGGCCAAAGAGTTCAATCTTGGTTTCATCAGACCAGAGAATATTGTTTCTCATGGTCAGTCTTTAGGTGCCTTTTCGCAAACTCCAAGCGGAATGTCATGAGACTTTTACTTAGGAGTGGCTTCCGTCTGGCCACTCTACCATAAAGGCCTGATAGGTGGAGTGCTACAGAGATGGTTGTCCTTATGGAAGGTGCTCCCATCTCCACAGAGGAACTATGGTGCTCTGTCAGTGTGACCATCGGGGGTCTTGTTCACCTCCCTGACCAAGGCCCTTCTCCTCGATTGCTCAGTTTGGCCGGGCGGCCAGCCCTAGGAAGAGTGTTGGAGGTTCCAGACTTCTTCCATTTAAGAATGATGGAGGCCACTGTGTTCTTGAGGATCTTCAATGCTGCAGACATTTTTTTTGGTACCTTTACCCAGATCTGTGCCTTCCTGTCTCGGAGCTCGGACAATTCCTTCGACCTCGAGGCTTGGTTTTTGCTTTGACATGAACTGTCAACTGTGGGACCTTATTTAGACAGGTATGTGCCTTTCCAAATAATGTCCAATCAATTGAATTGACCAATCAAGTTGTAGAAACATCTTAAGGATGATCAATGGAAACAGGATGCCACTGAGCTCAATTTTGAGTCTCATAGCAAAGGGTCTGAATACTTATGTAAATAAGATATTTCTGTTTTTTAGTTTTAATACATGTGCAAAACATTTTAAAAACTGGTTTTCGTTTTGTCATTATGGGGTATTGTGTGTAGATTGCTGAGAAGAAAAATATATTTTAGAATAAGGCTGTAACGTAACAAAATGTAGAAAAAGTCAAGGGGTCTGAATACTTTCCGACAGCACTGTATAGTCCATTCTTATTCTGTTAGTGGGTGGTTACAGCAATCACTACAGAATGACATTTGCTTTGGCCACAGATTATATTAATCATAAACTTCCCAACATTCTATATTTAAATTAAATTGACATCAATGATCTTGCTTAATTGACATCAATGATCAGAGAATGTCCATTCAAATCAAGGTGTAAATACAACAAAAATGTAAGAATCAATCCTTCTGTTGATGCGCACACACACACCAAGCTTCATTGTTGTAGGACGTAGGTGATTCAGGCCTAGCTAGCTGATTACCTTCCCCAGCCTGCTTTATGAGTTTCATCTCCTTGGAGCCATCATGGAGCGCAAACATTGCCTCAAATAACAATATACCTCTACATAAAAAAGACGTATTGGGTGCATTTCTGTGTTTGCATGTTGCTAAGCCTAATAAATTCAGCGGGATGCGCTCAATGAGCGGTGTATCACACAACTGCAGTTGTTGTTTCCCCCCATTGTAATGCAATTGACCTTTAGTGAATTAGCCCATCCTCTGCCGGCGAGCCATCCCTCTCTGTCCCTGCATTATGCTGCTGGAAAGAATCAAGAGAAATTGACAACTTTATCTTGCAAGTGCTTGTGCAGGCAAGGGCAATTCATTTGTTCAATCCCAAAATCAGTTTACCAGATGGTGTTATGCAATTTAAGTATTGACAAAAGCGTTTTTGTTGTTGTCGTTTTTATGTTTGGAGGGGGGTGAAATGAATTGGTTGCCGTCTCTGTTTATAGCTTTTCATCAATTAACAGGCGGTGGCACCTCGGTCTCCTAATTCATTTCCGTTTTATTAGCGGGGGTACATTTTATTAATGGCTTTTTCTGTCTCCCAAACGCTGCTTTACGAGTGTCTATTTACGTTGCTGGGTTGAGCTGACTGTAATTCTCTGACATCTCGTTTTGGTACATCATTAGTCATATACTGTATTTAAGCTGAGAGAGAAAGGGAGCGAAGAAGTAAGTGGAGGGAGGGAAGGAGAGCAAGGGATGGAGAAAGAGAGGGGAGAGTAGGAGAGAGAGGGAGCCAGAGAGAATGCTAGAGAGTTGTATGAAGAGCAGGAAAGATAGAGGTAGGGAGTCTTCTAGATGACTGAGTGTCTTGGTATCTGTGGATTTTTCCAAACAGGAGTGGGTCCGCATTAGAGATGACATTAGAGATGACAATAACTACTGTTGCCCCTGACTACCAAAAGGACAACGGCCTGCCCTTAGGACAGGGCCAGCACAAAACGCTGCATGTCAAGCGGAAAAGCTCTTGCTTTGCCTTTCTGACTGACATAAAGATAGAGAAGGAGATGGAGGGAACGAATAAGGGAACAGAAGAAATGGAGGGAAACAATACAAAGAGGGAGGGCAAGAATAAGGGAAGCTGAAAGAAAGATTTGGTAGGAAGAATGCTTTGGGAATAGGACCAAAAAGAATGTGCGATAAAGGGAGGGATAAAGTAGATGGGAAAGGGTAAAAATGGAGACGTACAGATAGAACGAGAGTGAGCTTTGGCCTTTAATCACATTTGCAAAAGCTTTTTAAAAGCAAAAATAAATAAAAATAATGGCAAAATATCAATAAACATACATTTCGGAGCTGTGTTTAGAGGGCATTTTTATTTATTTATTAATGACATCTGTCCCTCGTGCGGATGGTAGTGAGCAAGGTCCTTCCATATAGCCATTTATTTGCTGTGTAAATGGCAATTTAGTAATATCTAAATGTCACCTCCTGAAGCCGCTGAGCACCTTAGTCTTGAGTTGAGGCTATAATAGATTTTCTATAAAAGTGCAGTATACCCCCATTCCAGTCTCCTTATAGCCAGTTTATCAAAAATGTATTACATTTCTAAGTGGCATCTACCCCGCGGGGGCTTTGATAGATTTGCTTGCCGCTACTGCACCTGATCTATACGCATCTGCGCTTGTGGAGAAATATAATCAGCCGGCAGAGCGCATAACGTCCATAAGAGACTGTTCCTTCACATCTAAATACACAGGAATAATGTTAAAAGTTAAAAGCAAAAAGACGACCTGGGAAAGATACCAGTAAATGGGGTTTATCTTTCTAATTATGATGAGTCGGCCATGTTGAGGTCCACTTTATTAAGTGCAACAACATAGGAACAATGTGTCATCATTATTTACAGTGCAGTATGTCTACAGCATGTGCAAGTTAAGTTTGTCACTGCGTTCCTGCATAAGTAAACTTTATTCTCAGTAAGTGTTCAGTGCATTAACGTCTATAATCGTGCAGGAATGCTGCACTGCGGCTGACCCATTGCTTCCAACTCATTGGGGTGTGTCACCGGACAACGGGACCAGGAAGATTTGAATTCACTGGCAATTTAATAAACATCTTTTGGGTGCATAATCCATTAGGGCGTCCATCCACTGTGCTCAGAATGACAGAAATCACATTTAGATTATGGTAATTAATCAGAATATGTAACTCCTCATTTTCAAACAATTGCCAAAATGTCATTCGCGGGAAAACTCTATCCTAAACAGCGCACCTGATGACTGTGGTTCCATATGTGACAGAAATGAAAATCTCAGTTAGAAACTTACACTGAACAAAAATCGCAGCTTGCAACAATTTCAACAATTTCCAGTTACAGTTCGTGTAAGGAAATCAGTCAATTTAAATAAATGAATTAGGCCCTAATCTATGGATTTCACATGAATGGGCAGAAGAACACAGCCATTGTTGGGCTTGGGCCCACCCACTTGGGACATCTTAAGACATCTGTGGCAATGTATTGAGTGACAAAACTGCACATTTCAAAGTGGCCTTTTATTGTCCTCAGCACAAGGTGCATCTGTGTAATGATCATGCTGTTTAATCAGCTTCTTGATATGCCACACCTGTTGGGTGGATGGATTATTTTGACAGAGGAGAAATGCTCACTAATTGGGGTGTAAACAAATTTGTGCATAACATTTGAGAAAAACAAGCTTTTTGCGTATGGAACATTTCAGGGATATTTTATTTCAGCTCATGAAACATGGGACCAACACTTTACATGTTGTGTTTATATTTTTGTTCAGTTTACATAAAGCAGACAAATAAAAACAGTAGAATATTAGATAAATTCAGGTTCTTTCAATTGCATTCATCCTCCCTTTCGATATGTCTTGAACTACTCTTTTTATCAATTCCCCATTATATACGTTTACTACTAGTGACATACAGTATCAGTCAAAAGTTTGGATACGCCTACTCATTCAAGGGTTTTTCTTTATTTTTACTATTTTCTACATTGTAGAATAATAGTGAAGACATCAAAACTATGAAATAACACATGGAATCATCTAGTAACCAAAACAGTGTTAAACAAAGCAAAATATATTTCAGATTTTAGATTCTTCAAAGTATCCACCGTTTGAACAATAAAATACCTCATATTATTTTATTGCGATACTAGATTACATGAGTCTGACAAAGCAGGTAACAGCCTACTTAGACACACCCACTTGTTTGGTGTGAGTAGAAGGTGTAACTAATCAGCATCGTCATTAGGCCTTTGGTCTTTCACTTAATCCAATCAGATGGCATAATCGAGCACAATGCCTGTTTTTTCCAGGTCTAGGTTTGTTCCAACCGTGCGGAGAAAGGTCTGTCAGAGACTTTGATTGTATTTCTAGTTCATGGCTGCTCTGCTCAAACACCAGTTGTAAATTGTTGTTTTGTTTTTGCACAATCAGGAGATTTGAAATTGTAATGCCAAAAATGGCCTTCAGCAACTGTTTCTGACAATGAGTGTCATTATGAACAAAGAGAGACAATCGTGCATTTACTAACCGTTGCAAATGGCTTTATGTGGCACTAAGTTGAAAATCTAATACAATCAAATGGTTATAGTTAGTCCACAATAGTATGGCAACCGAGATGCCATAATAGAGTTGACTAATGATTTGTGACATCATCGTCTTGTCATGCACATATTAGCGATTGGACTGAGAAAGGAAATACAGTTGGCGATAGTGACAGGTCACATCCATGTCCATTACTCACTTAACAGAATGTTTCAACATCAATTATAGATCAACTGGCAGCCTGCAAATACTAGGGCTCGTTGTCAAAAAGCGTCTCAGAGTAGAAGTGCTGATCTAGGATCAGGTCTCCCTCCCTGTCCATGTAGTCTTATTCATTTTTACCTCAAAGGCAAAACTAATCATAGATCAGCACTCTTACTCTGAGACAGTCAGTACATGTGGTCCCAGATCTAGAGGACTCATTGGTATCTTGTCAGTGTTTCTCCAAGACAAAAAACAATTAAGGTCTGTTTTGTTTGGGGGGCTTAAAAGTAAGCCTAAGCAGTAGTAAGGAGAAACATTGAATCTGCAGTAACTGGTGAGCTAAGGTAGCAGGAATTGCAACAGAAAAATAAAATCTATTGCCTGTTCATTGCATCAGGTACAACATGATACAAGAAAGGCAGGGGAGAGATCAGAGCTAAATATATCCATGTACCTCCTTTCTGTATAATAGCCATAATAGCCATTTTTCCAAGAATAACCACTGTTCCATGCGCTCCACACTTGAGCACATGGAAACAGATAGCATTTTAATTTGTTAATGTTAATATAGGCTATTGTGTTTTTGAATTGTTTTTGTATTCTAATGTTACTCAAGACCTTCATAAACACAACCATAATATTTGTTTTACGATAGCATACTGTATATGAAATGTGTTTATTATTTATTCATCTCTGAAGCTGGAGACTCTCACCTCTCTCACTAGCTTTAAGCACCAGCTGTCAGAGCAGATCACAGATCACGGCACCTGTACATAGCACATCTGTAAATAGCCCATCCAATCTACCTCATCCCCATACTGTATTTATTTATCTTGCTCCTTTGCCCCCCAGTATCTCAACTTGCACATTCATCCTCTGCACATCCTACCATTCCAGTGTTTAATTGCTATATTGTAATTAATTTACCACCATGGCCTATTTATTGTCTTACCTCTCTTATCCTACCTCTTTTGCACATGCTGTATATAGATTTTCGTACTGTATTATTGATTGTATGTTTGTTTATTCCATGTGTAACTCTGTGTTGTTGTATGTGTCGAACTGCTTTGCTTTACCTTGGCCAGGTCGCAGTTGCAAATGAGAACTTGTTCTCAACTAGCCTACCTGGTTAAATAAAGGTGAAATTAAAAATAAAATAAATGATTAGACTGTTAGAATATTGGAGTCAAAAATACTTGTTTTGGCTTGAAGGGGGGTCCCAAGAAGCCAGGCTTTTCTAGTGTTAATTACCCTGATCCTGGCACTTTGTTGTAAATGTGGATGCTATATACAGTTGAAGTCGGAAGTTTACATACTGTACACTTAGGTTGGAGTCATTAAAACTTATTTTTCAACCACTCCACAAATTTCTTGTTAACAAACTATAGTTTTGGCAAGTCGGTTATCTACTATGTGCATGACAGAAGTAATTTTTCCAACAATTGTTTACAGACAGATTATTTCACTTATGTATCACAGTGGGTCAGAAGTTTACATACACTAAGTTGACTGTGCCTTTAAACAGATTGGAAAATTCCAGAAAATGACGTCATGGCTTTAGAAGCTTCTGATAGGCTAATTGACATAATTTGAGTCAATTAGAGGTATACCTGTGGATGCATTTCAAGGCCTACCTTCAAACTCAGTGCCTCTTTACTTGACATCATGGGAAAATCAAAAGAAATCAGCCAAGACCTCAGAAACATATTTGTAGACCTCCACAAGTCTGGTTCATCCTTGGGAGCAATTTCCAAACGTCTGAAGGTACCACGTTCATCTGTACAAACACCATGGGACCACGCAGCCATCATACCACTCAGGAAGGAGACACATTCTGTCTCCTAGAGATGAATGTACTTTGGTGCGAAAAGTGCAAATCAATCCCAGAACAACAGCAAAGGACCTTGTGAAGATGCTGGAGGAAACAGGTACAAAATTATCTATATCGACAATAAAACGAGTCCTATATCGACATAACCTGAAAGGCCGCTCAGCAAGGAAGAAGCCACTGCTCCAAATCCGCCATAAAAAAGACAGACTACGGTTTGCAACTGCACACGGGGACAAATGTCATACTTTTTGGAGAAATGTCCTCTGGTCTGATGAAACAAAAATATAACTGTTTGGCCATAATGACCATCGTTATGTTTGGAGGAAAAAGGGGGAGACTTAAAAGCCGAAGAGCACCATCCCAACCGTGAAGCACGGGGTGGCAGCATCATGTTGTGGGGGTGCTTTGCTGCAGGAGGGACTAGTGAACTTCACAAAATAGATGGCAACATGAGGTAGGAAAATTATGTGGATATATTGAAGCAACATCTCAAGACATCAGTCAGGAAGTTAAAGCTTGGTCGCAAATGGGTCTTCCAAATGGACAATGACCCCAAGCAAACTTCCAAAGTTGTGGAAAAATGGCTTAAAGACAACAAAGTCCAGGTATTGGAGTGGCCATCACAAAGCCCTGACCTCAATCACAAAGCCCTGACCTATCCTATAGAAAATGTGTGGGCAGAACTGAAAAAGAGCGTGCGAGCAAGGAGGCCTACAAACCTGACTCAGTTACACCAGCTCTGTCAGGAGGAATGGGCCAAAATTCACACAACTTATTGTGGGAAGCTTGTGGAAGGCTACCTGAAACGTTTGACCCAAGTTAAACAATTTAAAGGAAATGCTACCAAATACTAATTGAGTGTATGTAAACTTCTGACCCACTGGGAATGTGATGAAAGAAATCATTCTCTCTACTATTATTCTGACATTTCACATTCTTAAAATAAAGTGATCCAAACTGACCCAAGACAGGGAATTTTTTACTAGGATTAAATGTCAGGAATTGTGAAAAACTGTTTAAATGTATTTAGCTAAGGTGTATGTAAACTTCCGACTTCAACTGTATGTCCACTATTATTTTTTCGATCTCAGTCTCAATTTTATGTAAATTGTTTGGAAAAAGAATCCTGACTGATTAGGCCTGTTTTTGCCTTGGTCTATGCATGACTGACACCTGTTTGGAATGTTGGGACGTGCTGAGCCAGGAGCGTCTGTCTGTGCCTAAGGCCTGCGATTCTGATAACACCATTATGTCTGCATTTGTCATATTTCCTAAATCATGTCCATTTTCGGGGTTAGACTTCTGACATGATTATGTACCAGACCAAGACATGCTCTATTTTTTAATCAGACTTGGTAGAGATTGCATGGTATCTACCAGTCCAGGATTTGGTTGCACACTTCCAGAGATCAACAATAAAAACATAACAATATGTCTCAATCTTATCAGGACTGGCAGACAGCAAATATTTATATTTTCCTCACACACTAGGGGGTTGTCAGGTCATACATTACCATGGGTGGTGGGTGGAGGGTGGTGGTAATGGTACCTGTAGAATAAACATGCTTACATACGCACACACTCACAGTGTGGATGTTGTAAGTGGTGGTGTTTGTGGTGTGGTGGGTAACGCATATGCACACAAACAATGCACGCACAACCAGCACGCGCACACACAAACACAGGGAGGTGGTGGGAGGTTATACTGTACCTGCAGTGGCTTCAGGGAGAGAGATGGTGGTGGTGGGAATTGTGGTGGTAGCTGTAGTGGGTATAGGGGTAGTGGTGGGGGCATCTGGATGAAGAAAACAAATACATGACAGACAGAAACTAATGAGTAAACCATGAAAACAAAATACACAACGAAACAGACCTGGGTTAAAATACCACTTGAAATCTTTCAAATACTTTGAGCGTTTGTGCTTGGCCGCCTAGAGTGCCAGATTGTCAGGGTTGAGCTTTGAGACTGTTGTATTGGCATGAAGTCAGGCCAGCTTAATCAAGCACAGATAAAGTATTAGAAATTATTTAAAATAGTATTTGGACCTGGATTTGCAGTGAAATAAGGCAATTGTGATGAGGACATTATTGATACCGGTGATAGTGTATATGTGTGCCTCTAAGCCTGTCATAAACTAAGTTATATAAAACATTTATTAAGTTTAGGTATTCATTCAAAGTAGTTAAGAAGCCGTAACTCACGGTTTAGCCCTTCCTCATTGCGAGGCTACAGTATGTTAAGAGGCAATCGCATTGCCCCTATTGGACAAGTAATTGCCATGTACAATACCAGTCAAAAGTTTGGACACACCTACTCATTCAAGTTTTTATTTTTATTTTTTATTTTTTACAATTTTCAACATTGTAGAATAATAGTGAAGACATCAAAACGATTAAATAACACATATGGAATCATGTAGTAACCAAAAAAGTGCTGAACAAATCTAAATATATTTTATATTTGAGATTCTTTAAAGTAGCCACCCTTTGACTTGATGACAGCTTTGCACACTCTTGGCATTCTCTCAACCAGCTTCATGAGATAGTCACCTGGAATGCATTTAAATTAACAGGTGTGCCTTGTTAAAAGTTAATTTGTGGGCTTTCTTTCCTTTTAATGAGTTTGAAACAATCAGTTGTGTTGTGACAAGGTAGGGGTGGTATACAGAAGATAGCCCTATTTGGTAAAATACCAAGTCCATATTTGGGCAAGAACAGCTCAAATAAGCAAAGCGAAACGACAGTCCATCATTACTTTAAGACATTAAGGTCAGTCGCAAAAACCATCAAGCACTATGATGAAACTGGCTCTCATGAGGACCACCACTGGAAAAGAAGACCCAGAGTTAACACTGCTGCAGTTCATTAGAAATACAAGCCTCAGAAATTGCAGCCCAAATAAATGCTTCACAGAGTTCAAGTAATGGACACTATCATTTGTTTTTCAACAGGACAATGACCCAACACACCTCCAGGCTGTGTAAGGGCTATTTGACCAAGAAGGAGAGTGATGGAGTGCTGCATCAGATGACCTGGCCTCCACAATCACCCGACCTCAACCCAATTGAGATGGTTTGGGATGAGTTGGACCGCAGAGTGAAGGAAAATTAGCCAACAAGTGCTCAGCACATGTGGGAACTCCAAGACTGTTGGAAAAGCATTTCAGGTGAAGCTTGTTGAAAGAATGCCAAGGGTGTGCAAAGCTGTCAAGGCAAAGGGAGGCTACTTTGAAGAATCTCAAATATAAAATATATTTGGATTTGTTTAACATTTTTTTGCTTGCTACATGTGTTATTTCATAGTTTTAATGTCTTCACTATTATTCTACAACATAGAAAATAGTAAAAATAAAGAAAAACCTTTGAATGAGTAGGTGAGTCCAAACTTTTGACTGGCACTGTAATAAATACAGCATACAGCGTACAGCATAACTTAAATTCACCATTCTCAAAAAATGCTTGGCTAGTGCATAATCCACTGGAGCTTGGGCTGCGGCATCCAAATGTGTCAATGAATCTCTCCTACGGATATACTGTTGGCATTATATCA
Source organism: Oncorhynchus mykiss (assembly GCF_013265735.2). NCBI lineage: Eukaryota > Metazoa > Chordata > Actinopteri > Salmoniformes > Salmonidae > Oncorhynchus > Oncorhynchus mykiss. The sequence goes on from NC_048574.1 coordinate 24,217,369, forward strand.
GTAAAAAGCCCCATCACAAGTTCAAACAGAAAAAAACTAGAAATCCCAAACTCGATCCTTTAAAAAAACATGATGGACATGATTAGTGATGAAAATGCAATGTCCAACGCCCATGACATCAACAAACAAACAAACAAACAAACACAGTGGCACAACGTGATGTCCAAGGGAGGGAGGGACGTTCGACACACAGACTTTCAGCTCAAGGCAACCCCCCCAGTTGCATTTTACTTTTACTTCATTAGTCGGCTCACCCCCCACCAATAACTGTAGGGGGACATCAAAAGTGACATTCTCTCAGTCGGAGTGGTGGTGCTGCATTAATAAGAACCTGGGGCTGAGGCTTTCAGTCAGGAGAGAGGCTCAAACACTTGGCATGCTGCTCAGATTGCCTGAGAGTGTACCAAAAAACAGTGGGAAGTGTTAAAGGAGTGCAAAGAGCGAGTGATTGGGGCAGCTTTTTTCAGCGATGAGAGAGACAACCACCAAACAGGGTAATGAAATGAGGGGGGAGAGAGAGAAAGAGGGAAATAGAGGGAGGGCGATAGAGGGAGGGGGATAGAGAGAGGGGGATAGAGAGAGAGAGAAAAAAATAAAAATAAAAAATAAAAAGAGAGAGCGAGAGAGAGAGCGAGAGAGAGAGCGAGAGAGAGAGAGAGAGAGAGAGAGAGAGAGAGAGAGAGAGAGAGAGAGTTGTGCTGAAAGTCGTGAGCAGTGACTTGCGCCCGCCGCCACAACTGTTTGCCGGTCTGTCCCCATCTAGCCAGACAGGTACCACTGTGTTAACATCTGTGTAGGTGGGGGGAAATTTGCAGACAGTCCCCCATCCTACCTACCTCCCTCCCTGCTTTGTTTGTTGTCTGTGTTCCATCAGAACATCACGGCAGGAGGGCCCAGAGACACTTTCCAACAGACTAATGATGAGATGTGGAAGACAGGCAGGCAGGGAGGGACACATCAGAGAGACGGACGTGCGTGGGCAGTGACAGCTTAAACGTTGTCTTCAAACATTCTGTGTTTACCAAGCCTTTTAATATCACTGACAGGATAAGCAAATAATATTTGAAATGACGCATTTTTTGAATAATTTTTTAAACCTTTATTTAACTGGGCAAGTCAGTTAAGAACAAATTCTTATTTACAATTACGGCCTAGGAACAGTGGGTTAACTGCCTTGTTCAGGGGCAGAACAACCAATTTTTACAGATCTAGCAACCTTTCGGTTATTGGCCCAACGCTCTAACCACTAGGCTATCTACCGCCAATAATGCCAATAATGCATGGCAATAAAATGAAATGAATGCTGCCCATCCCTGCAGGAAAATAATGCTTATAAGAAATCCTGCTACGCCCACTGACGAACCGTCAGACAGACAAAGCATCAATACAGGACTATGATCGAATCCTAATACACTGGCTCTGACGCTCGCTGGATGTGGCAGGCTACCAGGCGAGCTAAATGCCTTCTATGCTTGCTTCGAGGCAAGAAACACTGAACCATGCACGAGAGCATCAGCTGTTCTGGACAACTGTGTGATCACGCTCTCCGTAGCCGATGCGAGTAAAATCTTTAAACAGGTTAACATTCAAAAGGCTGCAGGGCCAGACAGACTTCCAGGACGCTTACTCAGAGCATGTGTTGACCAGCTTGCAAGTATCTTCACTGACATTTTAAACCTCTCCCTGACCCAGTCTGTAATAACTACATGTTTCCAGCAGACCACCATTGTCCTTGTGCCCAATAACGCCAAGGTAACCTGTCTAAATTACTATTGCCCTGTAGCACTCACATCTGTAGCCATGAAATGCTTTGGAAGACTGGTCATGGCTCACATAAACACCATCATCGCAGACACCTTGGACCCACTCCAATTTGCATAGCGCCCCAATAGAACCACAGAAGACATAATCTCTATTTCACTCCACACTGCCCTTTCCCACCTGAACAAGAGGAACACAGATGTGATAAGGCTGTTCATTGACTAAAGCTCAGCGTTCAACACCATAGTGCCCTCAAAGCTCATCACTAAGCTAAGGACCCTGGAAATGAGTACCTCCTTCTGCAACTGGATCCTGGACATCCTGATGGTTCGCCCCAGGTGATGAGAGTAGGCAACAACACATCCACCATGCTGACCTTCAACACGGGGGCCCCTAAGGGGTGCGTGCTTAGTCCCCTCCTGTATTCCCTGTTCACCCACAACTATATCAGGCGGTGTCAGAGGAAGGCCCTAAAAATCGTAAAAGACCCCAGCCACCCAAGTCATAGACTGTTCTCTCTGCTACCGCATGTCAAGCGGTACCTATTCACCAAGTCTGAAACCAACAGGACCCTGAACAGCTTATACTCCAAGCCATAAGACTGATAAATAGTTAATTAGTTAACCAAATAGCTACCCGGACTATCTGTATTGACCCTTTTTGCACTAACTTTTTTGACTAATCACATACGCTGCTGCTACTATTCATTATCTGTCAATTTATTCCTAGTTATATGTACATAGAGTATCTACCTCAGTTACCTAGTACCCATCAACTCTGTACTGGTACCCTGTGTATACAGCCAAGTTATCGTTACTTTTATTATTATTTGTTATACTTATCCGTTTCTCTATTTTCTTTCTCTCTGCATTGTTGGGAAGAGCCCGTAAGTAAGCATTGCACTGTTAGCCTACACCTGTAGTCAAAATACATTTGATTCAAGCTTGAAGGTAAAGAAATGAAGAAATGGTGCTTGTATCTGGTTCAATATCTCCATCACTTTCATTGCTTTTGGTTCTGCCTGACAGTTTGTAATACTAGCTGCAACTTGTGTGTCTGAAATGAGCATATGCCAGTGAGCTGTTTTCATAGCTTATGAATGATGTCAAAAGAGATTAGAGGGAAATCTAAGGACCTCTGCTATGACTTCACCTCAAAATTTAAGCATACTTGGTGTTGACTAGGGCTGTGTCTCAAATGGCATCCTATTCCCATTACAGTGCACTATTTTGACCAGTAAGTAGTGCACACAGAAAAAAAGAGGGTTTCATTTGGGATGTAACCAAGGCTATTGAACATTTTCAATTGCCCTTCCAGAGGTAAAAGCTGGGGTAAATAAAACAGGTGTGACTTACAGATGTGACTAGCATGCCAACCCATAACTCTAACCCTAACCATAACCATGGGTTCACTGGTGCCATATCCCTTTAGTTTTTCCCGGACTGAAACACACATTCTTTAATTTTACTACGAAGATCAAATCACAATGGGCAGCTATACATCTTTCCAAATGTTTCTTCACGTCAACAACACTCAAAGTCGGCGGCCATCTTGTGGTGTATACAAGGGTCACCTTCCCTCTACTGGAGCCCATCCAGAATACCGTCGGTATATCTGTAGCACTTTCCATCTCCCCAGGGGGGACGACAAGTGGACGAGTTTGCCAGCATATTTCTCCAAGGGAGAGGTACTTAAAGAGATTTGTATGTTTGGCTTGTCAATAAAGTACATTCATGGATCATGGGATGTCAGAGCTTAGTTGTTACCTGTCCCAAACTCCCTGTGATTCATAAGGCGTGCTTTGACAGGGCAGTTGCTTTTACGTCGTTTTTCGGAACAGTGCACCCATGTTGATTATCTTTGCCAAAGGTGAGACAGGAGGGAGCTTGGTGAGTAGTGGCATGATGGGGAGTAGTGGCATGATGCGTTTCTACACTGACTGAAGAAGTCAGCTTGGCGTTAAGAAGAAGAAAGTAGATTGATGAAGTGCCTATAGTTGATCATCTTGTCCATGTAAAGGGGTATATTTAAACTGTACTTTACTTCAGTACATTAGACAAAGAGGAACAGTTGTAATATACACTACCGGTCAATATTTTAGAACACCGACTCATTCAAGGTTTTTAAAGTAAAAGAAAAAACTATTTTCTACATTGTAGAATAATAGTGAAGACATCAAAACTATAAAGTAACACATATGGAATCATGTAGTAAACAAAAAAGTGTTTAACAATTATATTTAAATTTGAGATTCTTCAAAGTAGCCACCGTTTGCCTTGATGACAGCTTTGCACACTCTTGGCATTCTTTCAACAAGCTTCACCTGGAATGCTGTTTCCACATATGCTGAGCACTTGTTGGCTGCTTTTCATTCACTCATCCCAAACCATCTCAATTGGGTTGAGGTCGGAGGGTTGTGGAGGCGAGGTCATCTGATGCAGCACTCCATCACTCACCTTCTTGGTCAAATAGCCCTTACACAGCCTGGAAGTGTATTGGTCATTGTCCTGTTGAAAAACAAATGATAGTCCCACTAAACCCAAACCAGATGCTGGTTAGATGTGCCTTGAAGTCTAAATAAATCACAGACAGTGTCACCATCAAAGCACCCCCACACCTCCTCCTCCCTGCTTTACGTTGGGAAATACACATGCAGAGATCACCCACACCGCGTCTCACAAAGACATGGCGGTTTGAACCAAAAATCTCCAATTTGGACTCCAGATCAACAGACAAATTTCCACCGGTCGAATGTCCATTGCTCGTGTTTCTTGGCCCAAGCAAGTCTCTTCTTCTTATTGGTGTCCTTTAGCAGTGGTTTCTTTGCAGAAATTAGACCATGAAGGCCTGATTCACACAGCCTCCTCTGAACAGTTGATGTTGAGATGTGTCTGTTACTTGAACTCTGTGAAGCATTTATTTGGGCTACAATTTCTGAGGCTGGTAACTATAAATAACATATCCTCTGCAGCAGAGGTAACTCTGGGTATTCCATTCCTTTGGTGGTCCTCATGAGCTCCAGTTTCATCATAGCACTTGATGGTTTTTGCGACTGCACTTGAAGAACATTTCAGGGTAGACATTTTCGGGATTGACTGACCTTCATCTCTTTAAGTAATAATGAACTGTCATTTCTCTTTGCTTATTTGAGCTTTTCTTACTATAACATGGACTTAGTAAAATACTATCTTCTGTTTACCCCCCTACCTTGTCACAACACAACTGATTGGCTCAAATGCATTAAGGAAAGAAATTCCACAAATGAACTTTTAACACATGTCAATTGAAATGCATTCCAGGTGACTACCTCATGAAGCTGGTTGAGAGAATGCCAAGAGTGTGCAAAGCTGTCATCAAGGCAAAGGGTGGCTACTTTGAAGAATCTCAAATATAAAATACGTTTTGATTTGTTTAACACTTTTTTGTTACTGCATGATTTCATGTGTGTTATTTCATAGTTTTGATGTCTTCTGTTACGGTGCGTGAATGAGGACCCAAAAGCGACTTAACGTAAACAGAGCTTCTTTAATAACAAAACAAACGTAGGCTCAGATGGACCGGCAGATTCCGACAGGACAGGACAAGGTTGCAGCAAACATGACGATAGTCTGGTTCAGGCATGAACAACACAAACAAGAATCCGACAAAGACAGGAGCAAAAACAGAGAGAGATATAGAGGACTAATCAGAGGGAAAAAGGGAACAGGTGGGAAAAGGGGTGACGAGGTAGTTAGGAGGAGACAAGGAACAGCTGGGGGAAAGAGGGGGAGAAAAGGTAACCTAATAACGACCAGCAGAGGGAGACAGGGTGAAGGGAAAGGACAGAAACAAGACACAACATGACAATACATGACAGTACCCCCCCACTCACCGAGCGCCTCCTGGCGCACTCGAGGAGGAAACCTGGCGGCAACGGAGGAAATCCTCGATCAGCGCACGGTCCAGCACGTCCCGAGAGGGAACCCAACTCCTCTCCTCAGGACCGTACCCCTCCCAATCTACTAGGTACTGATGACCACGGCCCCGAGGACGCATGTCCAAAATCCTACGGACCCTGTAGATGGGTGCGCCCTCGACAAGGATGGGGGGGGGGGGGGGAAGACGAGCGGGGGCGCGAAGAACGGGCTTGATACAGGAGACATGGAAGACCGGGTGGACGCGACGAAGATATCGCGGAAGAAGAAGTCGAACTGCGACAGGATTAATGATCTGAGAAATACGGAACGGACCAATGAACCGCGGGGTCAACTTGCGAGAAGTGGTCTTAAGGGGAAGGTTCTGAGTGGAGAGCCAAACTCTCTGACCGCGACAATATCTAGGACTCTTAGTTCTACGCTTATTAGCAGCCCTCACAGTCTGCGCCCTATAACGGCAAAGTGCAGACCTGACCCTCTTCCAGGTGCGCTCGCAACGTTGGACAAAAGCCTGAGCGGAGGGAACGCTGGACTCGGCGAACTGAGATGAGAACAGCGGAGGCTGGTACCCGAGGCTACTCTGAAAAGGAGATAGCCCGGTCGCAGACGAAGGAAGCGAGTTGTGGGCGTATTCTGCCCAGGGGAGCTGTTCTGACCAAGACGCAGGGTTGCGAAAAGAAAGACTGCGTAAGATGCGACCAATAGTCTGATTGGCCCGTTCTGCTTGACCGTTAGACTGGGGGTGAAAGCCGGAAGAGAGACTGACGGAAGCCCCAATCAAACGGCAAAACTCCCTCCAAAATTGAGACGTGAATTGCGGACCTCTGTCCGAAACGACGTCTGACGGAAGGCCATGAATTCTGAAAACATTCTCGATGATGATTTGTGCCGTCTCTTTAGCAGAAGGAAGCTTAGCAAGGGGAATAAAATGAGCCGCCTTAGAGAACCTGTCGACAACCGTAAGAATAACAGTCTTCCCCGCTGACGAAGGCAGTCCGGTGACAAAATCTAAGGCGATGTGAGACCACGGTCGAGAGGGAATGGGAAGCGGCCTGAGACGGCCGGCAGGAGGGGAGTTACCGGACTTAGTCTGCGCGCAGACCGAACAAGCAGCCACGAAGCGACGCGTGTCATGCTCCCGGGTGGGCCACCAAAAACGCTGGCGAATGGAAGCAAGCGTACCCCGAACGCCAGGGTGGCCGGCTAACTTGGCAGAGTGAGCCCACTGAAGAACGGCCAGACGAGTAGGAACGGGAACGAAAAGAAGGTTCCTAGGACAAGCGCGCGGCGACGGAGTTTGAGTGAGTGCTTGCTTTACCTGCCTCTCAATTCCCCAGACAGTCAACCCGACAACACGCCCCTCAGGGAGAATCCCCTCGGGGTCAGTGGAGGCTACTGAAGAACTGAAGAGACGAGATAAAGCATCAGGCTTGGTGTTCTTAGAGCCCGGACGATAAGAAATCACGAACTCGAAACGAGCGAAAAACAGCGCCCAGCGCGCCTGACGCGCATTAAGTCGTTTGGCAGAACGGATGTACTCAAGGTTCCTATGGTCAGTCCAAACGACAAAAGGAACGGTCGCCCCCTCCAACCACTGTCGCCATTCGCCTAGGGCTAAGCGGATGGCGAGCAGTTCGCGGTTTCCCACATCATAGTTACGTTCCGACTGCGACAGGCGATGAGAAAAATACGCGCAAGGGTGGACCTTGTCGTCAGAGAGGGAGCGCTGAGAAAGAATGGCTCCCACGCCCACCTCTGACGCGTCAACCTCGACAACGAACTGTCTAGTGACGTCAGGTGTAACAAGGATAGGTGCGGATGTAAAACGATTCTTGAGGAGATCAAAAGCTCCCTGGGCGGAAACGGACCACTTAAAGCACGTCTTGACAGAAGTAAGGGCTGTGAGAGGGGCTGCCACCTGACCGAAATTACGGATGAAACGACGATAGAAGTTCGCGAAGCCGAGAAAGCGCTGCAGCTCGACGCGTGACCTAGGGACGGGCCAATCAATGACAGCTTGGACCTTAGCGGGATCCATCTTAATGCCTTCAGCGGAAATAACAGAACCGAGAAATGTGACGGAGGAGGCATGAAAAGAGCACTTCTCAGCCTTCACAAAAAGACAATTCTCTAAAAGGCGCTGGAGGACACGTCGAACGTGCTGAACATGAACCTGGAGTGACGGTGAAAAAAATCAGGATATCGTCAAGGTAAACGAAAACAAAGATGTTCAGCATGTCTCTCAGGACATCATTGACTAATGCCTGAAAGACAGCTGGAGCGTTAGTGAGGCCGAAAGGAAGAACCCGGTATTCAAAGTGCCCTAACGGAGTGTTAAACGCCGTCTTCCACTCGTCCCCCTCCCTGATGCGCACGAGATGGTAAGCGTTACGAAGGTCCAACTTAGTGAAAAACCTGGCTCCCTGCAGGATCTCGAAGGCTGAAGACATAAGAGGAAGCGGATAACGATTCTTCACTGTTATGTCATTCAGCCCTCGATAATCTATGCAGGGGCGCAGGGACCCGTCCTTCTTCTTAACAAAAAAAAACCCCGCTCCGGCGGGAGAGGAGGAGGGGACTATGGTACCGGCGGCAAGAGCTACAGACAAATAATCTTCGAGAGCCTTACGTTCGGGAGCCGACAGAGAGTATAGTCTACCCCGGGGGGGAGTGGTTCCCGGAAGGAGATCAATACTACAATCATACGACCGGTGTGGAGGAAGAGAGGTGGCCCTGGACCGACTGAACACCGTGCGCAGATCGTGATATTCCTCCGGCACCCCTGTCAAATCACCAGGCTCCTCCTGTGAAGAAGAGACAGAGGAAACAGGAGGGATAGCAGACATTAAACATTTCACATGACAAGAGACGTTCCAGGAGAGGATAGAATTACTAGACCAATTAATGGAAGGATTATGACAAACTAGCCAGGGATGGCCCAAAACAACAGGTGTAAAAGGTGAACGAAAAATTAAAAAAGAAATGGTTTCGCTATGATTACCAGAAACAGTGAGGGTTAAAGGTAGCGTCTCACGCTGAATCCTGGGGAGAGGACTACCATCCAGGGCGAACAAGGCCGTGGACTCCCTTAACTGTCTGAGAGGAATGTCATGATCCCGAGCCCAGGTCTCGTCCATAAAACAGCCCTCCGCCCCAGAGTCTATTAAGGCACTGCAGGAAGCTGACGAACCGGTCCAGCGTAGATGGACCGACAAGGTAGTGCAGGATCTTGAAGGAGAGACAGGAGTAGTAGCGCTCACCAGTAGCCCTCCGCTTACTGATGAGCTCTGGCTTTTACTGGACATGAAGTGACAAAATGACCAGCAGAACCGCAATAGAGACAGAGGCGGTTGGTGATTCTCCGTTCCCTCTCCTTAGTCGAGATGCGGATACCTCCCAGCTGCATAGGCTCAGCACCCGAGCCGGCAGAGGAAGATGGTAGTGATGCGGAGAGGGGGGCAACGGAGAACGCGAGCTCCTTTCCACGAGCTCGGTGACGAAGATCAACCCGTCGCTCAATGCGAATAGCGAGTTCAATCAAGGAATCCACGCTGGAAGGAACCTCCCGGGAGAGAATCTCATCCTTTACCTCTGCGCGGAGACCCTCCAGAAAACGAGCGAGCAAAGCCGGCTCGTTCCAGCCACTGGAGGCAGCAAGAGTGCGAAACTCAATAGAGTAGTCTGTTATGGATCGATTACCTTGACATAGGGAGGACAGGACCCTGGAAGCCTCCTCCCCAAAAACAGATCGATCAAAAACCCGTATCATCTCCTCCTTAAAGTCCTGATACTGGTTAGTACACTCAGCCCTTGCCTCCCAGATTGCCGTGCCCCACTCACGAGCCCGTCCAATAAGGAGAGATATGACGTAGGCGACACGAGCAGTGCTCCTGGAGTAAGTGTTGGGCTGGAGAGAAAACACAATATCACACTGGGTGAGGAACGAGCGGCATTCAGTGGGCTCCCCAGAGTAACACGGCGGGTTATTGATTCTGGGCTCCGGAGAATCGAAAGCCCTGGAAGTGGCCGGTGGATCGAGGCGGAGATGGTGAACCTGTTCTGTGAGGTTGGAGACTTGGGTGGCCAGGGTCTCAACGGCATGTCGAGCAGCAGACAATTCCTGCTCGTGTCTGCCTAGCATCGCTCCCTGGATCTCGACGGCTGAGTGGAGAGGATCCGAAGTCGCTGGGTCCATTCTTGGTCGGATTCTTCTGTTACGGTGCGTGAATGAGGACCCAAAAGCGACTTAACGTAAACAGAGCTTCTTTAATAACAAAACAAACGTAGGCTCAGATGGACCGGCAGATTCCGACAGGACAGGACAAGGTTGCAGCAAACATGACGATAGTCTGGTTCAGGCATGAACAACACAAACAAGAATCCGACAAAGACAGGAGCAAAAACAGAGAGAGATATAGAGGACTAATCAGAGGGAAAAAGGGAACAGGTGGGAAAAGGGGTGACGAGGTAGTTAGGAGGAGACAAGGAACAGCTGGGGGAAAGAGGGGGAGAAAAGGTAACCTAATAACGACCAGCAGAGGGAGACAGGGTGAAGGGAAAGGACAGAAACAAGACACAACATGACAATACATGACATCTTCACTTTCATTCTAGAAAATTATAAAAATAAAGAAAAACCCTTGAATGAGTCGAGGTTCTTAAACTTTTGACTGGTAGTGTACACCGAACAAAAATATAAAAGCGACATGTAAAGTGTTGGTCCCATGTTTCATGAGCTGAAATAAAATATCCCAGAAATGTTCCATATGCACAAAAGCTTATTTCTCTTAAATGTTGTGCACAAATGTATTTACATCCACGTTAGTGAGGATTTCTCATTTGCCAAGATAATCCATCCACCTGACAGATCTGGCATATCAAGAAGCTGATTAAACAGCATGATCATTACACAGGTGCACCTTGTGCTGGGGACAATAAAAGGACACTCTAAAATGTACAGTTTTGTCAAACACCACAATGCCACAGACGTGTCAAGTTTTGAGGGAGAGTGCAATTGGTATGCTGACTGCAGGAGTGCCCACCAGAGCTGTTGCCAGGTAAATGAATGTTAATTTATCTACCAAAAGTCATTTTAGAGAATTTGGCAGTACCTCCAACCTGCCTCACAACTGCAGACCACGTGTATGGCATCGTCTGCGCGAGCGGTTTTCTGATGTCAACGTTGTGAACAGAGTGGTGGCGGTAGCGTTATGGTATGGGCAGGCTTAAGCTCCGGACAACGAACACAATTGTATTTTATCAATTTGAATGCACAGAGATACCGTGACAAGAAGATGAGGCCCATTTTGTTTTAACGGTATCTGTGACCAACAGATGCATATCTGTATTCCCAGTCATGTGAAATCCATAGATTAAGGCCTAATTAATTTATTTCAAATAACTGATTTCCTGATATGAACTGTACCTCAGTACATTTTTGAAATTGTTGCATGTTGCATTTATTTTTTTGTTCAGTATATTTTGTTGTAATGTATTCTGTTAGACTCCAGGAGGCTTTTTCACCTTATTAAATAGGCACACGTGTGGAGAAGAAAGTAATTCATTATTAGAGAGCGTTCATGTTCACAAAATGGTTCCGTTTTGCGTCCCTTTGATATTTTAAGTAGAAATCGTGCACCAATATTGCATTTTAAAAGCCTGTTATATTAAATGAAGTGCCCTTTAATATAGACCACATGGAAAATTCAACATGTCAGATTTTATATATGAATAAAGACTTAAATTGCCAATTGTCCCTCTGAGTAGTCTCTGTGACTTCTAGGAAGATTTTAACCCACCATCATTGTAAAGCCCTAGTTATTTTGTTGCTTTGACAAAGTCATTTTTGAAGATCATTTTTTCATGTGATTATTGATATTTTTATTTTATGGTCAACCCTTTTATGTGGACTGAATTACTTGTTGGTGAAACCATTCCTTAAAAAGAAAAAATCAAACATGTCAAACCCATACACTGAATTTTAATTATTTTAACAATTTCATTTTTTATTTTATTTTTAAGCTTGCATTCAATTGCCCACCCCTGCTACACACAACAAGCTTCAGTACCTCTGTCACAAGGGGATTTATGGCTGATTTAAATTAAATCGTCAACCCTGGTACTTTTTTGGGAACTTAATAGGAATTCACTATAGTATATATTTTTTATTTAACCTCTTGAATTGGGAAAACATGTTTTTTATTAAGTTGAACATGTGTTCTTCATGACAGAATGTAAAAGTTCAGTGAAATCAAAAGTTACACGACCCAAAAGGAACTCATTTCGTGGAACGACCCGCATCGCTTTGAGAATCCAGCCTGGAACAATTTCAGAATCAAACCAACCCGGCCTTGAGGCGGTCTGCATTTGTACACACTCCGTTAATCTTAGATTCTTTTTTTTGTATTATTTCTAACAAAGAACATATTCCATTCCTATAAATAGAGGCTTGAAAAAAGAATGGCTGAACAGACAAATAGGGGGGACTATCTTGCGGCGGGAGCCTTACTAACTGGGCTTGTGCCACTGATGAGTTTCACACACGTCGGGAGCTGACAAACTCGAGCTCGGTGGTGGTGCTACTTAATTGGATTTATCCCATAATGAACTGCGAGGGCCCAGCAGATGTTTGGGTTCATCGGTGTCAATAGCTCATTAAAAACTTGGCAGCGATAATAAGATCTATACTTCCCCTGCTTGCCACCCTCCAAACAGGCTCAACTGGAGCAAATATTAAGCAAGGTTTCCTTACAAAAAGCAGCACTCCACACTACCTGCTATTCCAGTGATGTTGTATCAAACGCAGTGGAAGCTTATTGACTTCAAATATGGGAAGCTGAGTGAGTTTCCCTATTGAGTCACTGTGGTTTGTATACCGGGGCAGATTAAGAATAGTCCCAGAGTTCTTGGAGCGGAGGCTGCATTAAAATACTTATTTCACTTCCTGTGTCTCGTTTTTATCCCCTTAGACAGCGGAGTATAAACACACTTCTGAAAATTTGCTCAGTTGGATATGAAACAGCAGACATACACAGACATACGGAGGGGAGAGGCAGGCAGGCAACAGGCCAATTAATCCAAAAGAGAGGTGTGGGAGTGGCATACTGGCACGTGGGGTGTAGTATAAGAACCTCACTCAAGTCAATGAGGAAAACAGAACAATCTGGCTAATAGAGCTCTTAAAGTATACTGTACTTTGGGCTGTGGATTTCCCTACCAACCACAGCTTTATATATTGGAGAGGAGTGGAAAGTAATCCGGTCAAATCTCATCCTGAGCCCTTCGAAACTCAATAATAGTGCATCCCCTTAAGTTTTGCATATCCAAAGGCTAAAAACAGATTGAGGTTGATAAAGTAAATATCCGCACCTCTTATGACTAGGCCCCGTAGTGCAAGGCGGTATGTCAATAAAAACTAGAGGTCAAAACACAGGTAGAACTTTCGTTCTGATTAAAATCCCTCTTACTCAATCATTCCAGAGATAAATTAAATAAGTGTGGAGATGGGTGAATGATGTGACACTACAGCACAATAACAATAACTGAAGCACACACATCTCCCACTGCCAAAAGAGCACTGGGGGTGGTTGACTCCAATTAAAAGCTAATGAACAGCACAGAGGAGTGACCCCCCCCCCCCCCCCCCCCCCCCGCAAGGCGACTCTTAGCGAGGCGCTGGGCATCCCTCTGTCACCCGCACAGCAATGGGATGGTGCCCGGCACTTGCCGCGCAAAGAATTAGAAACCCCCCTACCTCTCCCAAATCTGCCAGCTGCATGATATGAGAAATTATATTGATGGGGGCCTCTCTTAGGAGGAGGAGAGGATGAAAAGAAGAGGTAAGGAAAACAATTACAGTCTCTGGCAACGGCACCAAGCTAACAATGGCCGTTGGAAGCCAACGGCACACCTGCAGTGAATGCTTGTCTCACGCAATCAAGGGGCGGACAATTACGCATTAATAAACGCTGTGTGGGGTTGCGAGGGGAAATGTCCCTTGTCGGGCCCACTCATGTGTTTTGAATGGCATCTGTTCGTATGTTAACCTAATTGTGTTCATTTTCATTAGAGGGAGTGAATAGCACGGAGACCCCTCTGCAAATTACTGTAGCCCATCTTCGCTGGGGTAAATCAATGCCATCTTGCATCGTGGGAAGCAGTACAATTTCCTAATTACGCAATTGTATGTTATTCAACCATAAAGATGGAGAGAAGCTATCTCTTCCATATTGAAGGCTGATATCGACAACAGTGTTAGTCCTGATTACCAACGATGACTAGACAGCCTAGAGGGAGGAGGTGAGGGCCCTGGAACAGTGGTGCCGGAAAAATAACCTCTCCCTCAACGTCAACAAAACAATGGAGGTGTTCATGGACTTCAGGAGACAGCAGGGATAATGGCGCCGGAGAGGATGGCTGCAGTTTTACGAGCTCCTAACCAACTGTGCTATTTTGTTTGTTTTTTCACATTGTTTGAAACTCATTTTGTACATAATGTTGCTGCTACAGTCTCTTAGGACTGAAAAGAGCTTCTGGATATCAGAAGTGTTTACTCACCTCAAACTGGACAAATATATTTTTCATTAATGAGTTTGGTCCTGGTCAGTTCCTGGATGGGAGAACAGATGCTGCTGGAAGTGGTGTTGGAGGGCCAGTAGGAGGCACCCTTTCCTTTGGTCAAAAAAATTATCCCAATGCCCCAGGGCAGTGATTGGGGACATTGCCCTGTGTAGGGTGCCGTCTTTCAGATGGGACGTTAAATGGGTGTCCTGACTCTCTTTGGTCACTAAAGATCCCATGGCACTTATCTTAAGAGTAGGGATGTTAACCCCGGTGTCCTGGCTAAATTCCCAAGCTGTCCCTCATACCATCATGGCCACCTAATCCTCCCCAGCTCACAATTGGCTCATTCATCCCTCCTCCTCTCCGCTGTAACTATTCCCCAGGTCATTGCTGTAAATGAGAATGTGTTCTCAGTCAACTTCCCTGGTAAAATAAGGGTTAAAAAATGTAAAATAAAAGTCAGACAAAAAGGATATACTGCTTTGTCAAGACAAGGACCAAATCCCTGTCATCAGCGTGAAGAAAAAAAGGGGGAGGAGGGCGGGGAGCCTTGTAAGAATTTGCCGACAAGTAGGTAAACCACCACTTCCCTCCGTATTATTGGCCATTGTGCAGTCATTGGAAAACAAACTGGACGATCTGCGATTAAGACTATCCTACCAACGGGACATTAAAAACGAATATCTTATGTTTCACTGAGACGTGGCTGAATGACAACAAGGATAATAAAGACCTGGCTGTCTTCTCCTGTCTCAGCCTCCAGTATTTATGCTGCAGTAGTTTATGTGTCGGGGGGCTAGGGTCAGTTTGTTATATCTGGAGTACTTCTCCTGTCCTATTCGGTGTCCTGTGTGAATTTAAGTCTGCTCTCTCTAATTCTCTCTCTCTCGGAGGACCTGAGCCCTAGGACCATGCCTCAGGACTACCTGACATGATGACTCCTTGCTGTCCCCAGTCCACCTGGCCGTGCTGCTGCTCCAGTTTCAACTGTTCTGCCTTATTATTATTGGACCATGCTGGTCATTTATGAACATTTGAACATCTTGGCCATGTTCTGTTATAATCTCCACCCGGCACAGCCAGAAGAGGACTGGCCACCCCACATAGCCTGGTTCCTCTCTAGGTTTCTTCCTAGGTTTTGGCCTTTCTAGGGAGTTTTTCCTAGCCACCCTGCTTCTACACCTGCATTGCTTGCTGTTTGGGGTTTTAGGCTGGGTTTCTGTACAGCACTTTGAGATATCAGCTGATGTACAAAAGGCTATATAAATAAATTTGATTTGATTCTCCGTGCATCGGCAGGACAGAGCAGCTACATCTCTCTTTCTCTCTCGGAGGAGGACCTGAGCTCTAGGACCATGCCTCGGGACTGCCTGGCCTGATGACTCCTTGCTGTACCCAGTCCACCTGGCCGTGCTGCTGCTCCGGTTTCAGCTGTTCTCTGCCTGCGGCTGTGGAACCCTGTCCTGTTCACTGGACGTGCTACCTGTCCCAGACCTTCTGTTTTCAACTCTCTGGAGACAGCAGGAGCGGTAGAGATACTCTGAATGGTTGGCTATGAAAAGCCAACTGACATTTACTCCTGAGGTGCTGACCTGTTGCACCCTCGACAACCACTGTGATTATTATTATTTGACCCTGCTGGTCATCTATGAACATTTGAACATCTTGGCCATGTTCTGTCATAATCTCCACCCAGCACAGCCAGAAGAGGACTGGCCACCCCTCATAGCCTGGTTCCTCTCTAGGTTTCTTCCTAGGTTCTGGCCTTTCTAGGGAGTTTTTCCTAGCCACCGTGCTTCTACACCTGCATTGCTTGCTGCAGCTGAAATATCAGCTGATGTAAGAAGGGCTTTATAAATAAATTAGATTTGATGTGGCAGGGCTTGAAAAATATTACGGACCACAAAGGGAAACCCAGCCACGAGCTGCCCAGTGACGCGAGTCTACCAGACGAGCTTAATGCCTTTTACGCTTGCTTTGAGGCAAGCAACACTGAAGCATGCATGAGAGCACCAGCTGTTCCGGACGACTGTGTGATCACGATGTGAGCAAGACCTTTAAACAGGTCAACGTATACTTATTTTCCACCATAATTTGCAAATACATTCATTACAAATGCTACAATGTGATTTTCTGGATTTTTTTTCTCATTTTGTCTGTCATAGTTGAAGTGTACCTATGATGAAAATTACAGGCCTCTCTCATCTTTTTAAGTGGGAGAACTTGCACAATTGGTGGCTGACTAAATACTTTTTTGCCCCACTGTATATACTAGGCGGTGTCAGAGGAAGGCCCCCTTTTACCTCCTTTTTCTCCCCAATTTCATGATATCCAATTGTGATCCAGTCTCATTGCTGCAACTCCCCAACGGGCTCAAGTCATGCGTCCTCCGAAACATGACGCGCCTAACCGCGCTTCTTAACACCCGCCAGCTAACCTGCACCAATGTGTCCGAGGAAACACCGTTCGCCTGATGACCAAGGACAGCATGCAGGCACCCGTCCCGCCACAAGGAGTCGCTAGAGCCCGCAAGTAAAGCCCCCCCAGTCAAACCCTCCCCTAACCCGGACGACGCTGGGCCAATTGTGCGTCGCCCTATGGGAATCCCGGGCATGGCCGGTTATGACACAGCCTTGGATCGAACCCGGGTCTGTAGTGATGACTCAAGCACTGCGATGCAGTGCCTTAGACCGCAGTGTCACTCGGGAGGCTGTATATACTGTTTTCTAGTCAAAATCAATCCTACACTGAACAAAAATAAAAAAGTGTTGGTCCCATGTTTCATGAGCTAAAATAAAGATCACAGAAATGTTCCATACGCACAGAAAAAGCTTATTTCTCTAAAATTTGGTGCACAAATGTGGTTACATCCCTGTTAGTGAGCATTTCTCCTTTGCCAAGATAAACCATCCACCTGACAAGTGTTACATAGCAAGAATCTGATGAGACAGCATGATCATTACAAAGGTGCACCTTGTGCTGGGGACAAGAAAAGGCCACTCTAAAATGTGATGTTTTGTCACACAACACATTACCACAGATGTCTCAAGTTTTGAGGGAGCGTGCATTTGGATTGCTGACTGCAGGAATGTCCACCGGAGCTGTTGTCAGATAATCTAATATTAATTTCTATTCCATAAGCCGCCCCCAACGTCATTTTAGAGAATTTGTCAATTCGTCCACAGACGTGTATGGTGTTGTGTGGGCGAGCGGTTTGCTGATATCAACGAAATACCCCATGGTGGCGGTGGGGTTATGGTAAGGGCAGGCATAAGCTACGGACAACAAACTGAATTTGAATGCACAGAAATACTGTGACGAGATCCTGAGGCCCATTGTGAGGCCCATATTTACATATAGGCATACATGGGACTCATGTCACCCAAAAAGTTATACTTTTGACTCATCTGTCCATAGAACATTCTTCCAAGAGTCTTGATGATCATCCAAGTGCTTCCAGATGCTTTTTGGCAAAATTGAGTCAACCTTTTGGACGAGATGGGTCCCATTGTGTCTACGAAAACCAAACACTGTATTCCACAGTAAGAACTTCATACCAACAGTCAAGCATGGTGGTGGTAGTGTGATGGTTTGGGGATGCTTTGCTGCTTCAGGACCTGGACAACTTGCCTTAATAGAAGGAAACATGAGTTCTGCTCTGTATCAGAGAATTCTACAGGAAAACTCAGGTCATCCGTCTGTGAGCTGAAAATGAAGCGCAACTGGGTCATGCAGCAAGACAATGATCCAAAATACACAATCAAGTCTACATGAAAATGGTTAAAAAGCAACACATTTGACTTTTTGGAATGGCCAGACCTAATCCCAATTGAGATGTGGCAGGACTTGAAACGAGCAGTTCATGCTTGAAAACCGACAAATGTCGCTGAGTTAAAGTAGTTCTGCATGCAAGAGTGAGCTAAAATTCCTCCACAGCGATGTGAGAGTCTAATCAACAACTACAGGAAACATTTGGTTGCAGTTATGGCAGCTAAATGTGTTCTTTTTGTTTAGTTTATTAACTTGACCATTTTACACACATAAAACTTGAAAAGCCATACATGCACATTAGTAAAATTCTTGAGGATAACACACAAAGTCTGGGACTTATTTCCATTGTGGTCCTCTTGAGACAAGATGGCTAGGCAAGATCAACACCGTTGCACACAGTTGACAGCGAGATAATGAAACAAAAACAAAGAAGAAGAACTACTATGTCATCATTGCAGTTGCATCGTAAGGTATATTGAATAGGCACAGAACACATCAAACTGTTTTAACTTTTTTTAAAGCAGCCCAGAAAGGATGTTCCACTCTGAGGCTCCAGTATTCAAGAAAGTACCTTTCCCAGCATTACATGTATAAGCACACATTAGCAACACCTGATCTGGTGCTGTGATTGTGTGCATCTTTAACATGGGGTAAGTAATCAGTTAGATATCTGGGCGCAGAACCACAAATATTCCTGTAAACCATACCCAGTCTCATCTGGGCACCATAGCCTCTACAGGCAGCCAGTTTAGTTCCTGAGAGCAGATTATTCTGGAGCTTACTTATGTAAATAAGGTATCTGTTTTACATTTTTAATACATGTGCAAAGAATTCAGAAAACCTGTTTTGCTATGTCATCATGGGGTATTGTGTATAGATTGCTGAGGATTTATTTTTATTAAACCCATTTTAGAATAAGGCTGTAACGTAACAAAATGTGGAAAACGTCAAGGGGTCTGAATACATTCTGAAGGCACAGTATATATTTCTGTATTGTTCGATACTACTGCACTGTTGGAGCTAGGAACACAAGCATTTCGCTACACCCGCAATAACATCTGCTAAATATGTGTATGCTGCAAATAAAATATGATTTGATCTGATTCTACACATTTGCATGTTATGCGTGTCACAGTAGTCACTAGCCATGTCTGACATTATCTCATAGTCTACCATTGATCTCAGGCTGCCTTGCAAATTGAAGTGCCAGCCCGAGCCCTAACCAGGAGCAATGAACGAGCACAAGACCCTGGTTAAGAATGGGCGTTGGAGGAGGTTGTCATGAGGAGAGAATTTACGACTTCATTATATTGGCTGGCTGATGGGAGTGGGTCTGGCTGTGGCAGGACTGCACATGTTGTTTCCCTGCAGCTGGTGTCCTGTAGATTTTCTCCAGTTAGGCTGCCTGATTGTGAGTCACATCTGATGACAAAATATGTTCCCCTATACTAGGTTGTTAGGAACCGGTGGCTCTTTATTTGCGACAATGTTTTTCATTATGCTTTTCATTTTCCAAGCCAGATTGTAGATACAGCTGTAGGATGAAGGCTAACAAGGTTACTGTAAAGGGTCCGATACATTTTTTCAGCTTTGGCTGTGTGTCTCCTTACAGGGGGCATTAATACTGTACCGGCCACACAATAATACAACTTCCATTTCCACAAACTGTTTGCGACACTTGACTCAGGTCAGGTGTTGGTGGTTGGGATAAACAAAGCTCCACTCCAGACCAGTTTTGTAGAGTGTATCGCCAACAGCAGCAATGGTTCTTCAGCGCCGATGCCAGGGGCTGGGAGGAGAAAACCCCTGGAAGGAGGAGGAGGTGGAAGTCTTAGGGAGCCGAGAGGAGAGCGACAAGCCGCAGAGCACGGAGGACTAAAAGGCAGAGCTTGGGAAGGAAGGAGGTCCTGTTAATTAGGTTAACGCTGGCTCTGTAAACTGGTTAAAGTCCTGGGTGCTAGATCTCATTCGACTGCAGGGCCCCACCGATTTTCCTTTATCCACGGGCCACTTGAAGAAATGGGTACTGGGGAATGCATTCTTTCTCCCGGTAACCAGGTTAGTGTCAGCTGCACTCCCGGTGCTCTCCATCACTTAGTTTCACAATAGTCGAGGAAACAAACGTATTAGAGGTATGGGGGCCAGTGCTACATCTGTTCTGCCTGGTGACTGAAGGGAGGCAGGATGGGGAAGGATAGGGAGGTTTCTTGACTTACTGTACGTGGCTTTGATTGGTTCAGGAGTGAATGGTAAATGATGGAAGGGTGGGGAAAGCCTATAACACATTGCATTTCCAGACCACTCCAACCTAGAGGATATTGAGCCCCCCACTGAGCATACTGGGACAGTAATAACTCAAATGGATTTCCTATTGTAATTTCCCACAACTTAACCAGCAGGAAAGTGCATTATAGTGAAAACATGTAGTACCAGTGTAGCTAGTAATACCTGAAATAAACACTAAACTACAAAAATCTCTGAATGTCACACACACATTACTCACTTTTGAAGATTTGATTTTTTCATTATGTATTTTAGCAGAACCCTGAGGTACATTTTCATAATGGCTCAGACAACATTTGTATTACATGTGTGTGCATCTCTGTTTGTATGTCAGTGTGTGTGACTCGCTTGCCATCTCCGATACGTCGGGGCTGCTGTGTTTGTAATAAGAAGATGTCTGTCTGTTAATTTGAAGGGGAATGTGTGCAGCTACACACAGATGCCATCACTGTCTGTCTTTGAGTTGAGAGCTGGAGAGAGGGGAGAATATTTCAGTGTCAGTGCGTTCGCTTCGCTAACATCTTGCCACTCCGGTGAATTTTGTGCTCACTTGCATGTGTGTGTTAGAGGAACATGGCGCAAGATTAGGCGCAGACAGCCCGGACCCTGCATTGTCCTGTACATCCCTTCATTACCAAGTTTAATGTGGGACCTGATGCACGACTGAATTACAGTAGGGCTGAGTGGTTAACGGCACCCTATTCCCGATATAGTGCACTACTTTTGACCTGGGCCCACAGGGCTTAGATCAAATGTGGTGGACTATGTAGGGAATATGATGCCATTACAGGCACTACCTAAATGTTAGAGCGGGGGTGCAGAAACCAAAGTCATCAAAGAGCAGACAGAGCCTCTATTATCATAGCTCTCTTCCCATTAACATCAGCCTCTATCTTTTTCTCTTTTCTGCAGTCCACGTGTTGCCTGTGTTTGTTTCTCACAGTAGGAGAGGAGGGAAAAGGAGCGGGCATTCTCACATGCCCAGAGCGGAGGTTCAAAGCTGGTGGAGAGATGTGGAAAAAACCCTGGTGCAATTACCAACCACAGCATTTAAACCTTGAGCTGAGGCTAACTTTTGGAAAACAAGCAGTGAGAAGTGGGAGAAAGAACCGGGACTCGCTGATCGTCATATATTGTCTGTGATGGCAGAGTGACTGTGTTCACATACACTAAATGTTTATGAATACAACTCACTCACTGCCCATCTCTCTATCTTTGTCTAACACTTAACATACAGACACACATTCCCTAGCTTCATCTATCAATCCAAACGTCTCCGTCCATAAACACATTTAACAAGGGCAAAAAAAGGTGGAAAAAACGCTTCAGTCTTTCACGAGCCTCGTTGTTTTACCACATTCGTCATTAACACTACCTCCTGCTCTTCCATTATTCAGCAACTCATTCATCTGTCAGGCAACAAGCCCTTTTTCAAAAAGGTTATTCTCAGTCCATTAATGCCTGCTGAAAATAGCAGCCAAATTATTTCTCCCGCAGGCTTAGTAAGCTATATCAGCCGAGTACATTTTGCGGAGGGAAAATGGCCAGATTAGATGGTAATGTCCTGCAGGGAAGGAAATGTCATTGGAATCAATGGTATTGAACTGTGTTCAGATAACGCTGTGGGGAGAGAGAGAGGGGAAGAGAGAGAGAGGGAATGAGAGAGAGAGAGAGAGAGAGAGAGGGAATGGGGGATAGAGAGAGAGGGAATGGGGGATAAAGAGATACGTACCATGAATATAGAATATCAGAGGGAAGAGAGAGAGATAGGGGATGGGGGATAAAAAGAGAGACAGAGAGAAGGTGGTGGAAGGTACGTACCATACACGCAGAGCATGTACATTACCAGTCAAAAGTTTGGACACACCTACTTTACTTAATTTTTTACTATTTTCTACATTGTAGAATAATAGTGAAGACATCAAAACTATGAAATAACACATATGGAATCATGTAGTAAAACCAAAAAAGTGTTAAACTTATGTTATATTCTTCAAAGTAGCCACCCTTTGCATTGATGACAACTTTGCACAGTCTTGGAATTCTCACAAGCAGCTTCATGAGGTAGTCACCTGGAATGCATTTCAATTAACCTCTCTGAACCACCCATCCCGGATGCGGTATAATTGTCATCAGCAACGCTGAATAGTATAGTGCCACAGTCAAATAATATTACTAGAAAATATTCATATTCAGGAAATCACAAGTGCAATATTGCAAAACACAGCTTAGCCATTTGTTAATCACCCTGTCGTCTCAGATCTTGAAATTATGCTTTACAGCGAAAGCAATACAAGCGTTTGTGTAAGTTTATCGATAGCATAACAAAACAATAAGTACACCTAGCATCAGGTAACTTGGTCACGAAAATCAGAAAAGCAATCAAATTCATCCTTTACCTTTGATGATCTTCGGATGTTTTCACTCACGAAACTCCCAGTTAACTCCCAACAAATGTTCCTTTTGTTCCATAAAGATATTTTTTATATCCAAATACCTCCGTTAGTTTGCTGCGTTATGCCCAGGAATCCACCGGAAAGAGCGGTCACGACAACGCAGACAAAAATTCCAAATTATATCCATAATGTCCACAGAAAAATGTCAAACGTTTTTTATAATCAATCCTCAGGGTGTTTTTCAAATACAGTGGGGCAAAAAAGTATTTAGTCAGCCACCAATTGTGCAAGTTCTCCCACTTAAAAAGATAAGAGAGGCCTGTAATTTTCATCATAGGTACACTTCAACTATGACAGACAAAATGAGAAAAAAAAATCCAGAAAATCACATTGTAGGATTTTTAATGAATTTATTTGGAAATTATGGTGGAAAATAAGTAAAAATAAAGTTTCCAAAGTGAACGGCCTATTTCTCAGGACCAGATGCTAGAATATGCATATAATTGACAGATTAGGATAGAAAACACTCTAAAGTTTCCAAAACGGTCACAATTTTGTCTGTGAGTTAAACAGAACTGAAATTGCAGGCTAAAACCTGAGAAAAATCCAATCAGGAAGTGCCCCTGTTTTTGAAACCTCTCTGTTATGCATCCCTATTGCCCATTTTAACAGGTGTGCCTTGTTAAAAGTTAATTTGTGGAATTTCTTTCCTTCTTAATGCATATTATGGCATAGAATGGCAAGAACAGCTCAAATAAGCAAAGAGAAATGACAGTCCATCATTACTTTAAGACATGTCAGTCAAAGCGGATTATTTCAAGAACTTTGAACGTTTCTTCAAGTACAGTCGCAAAAACCATCAAGCACTATGAAGAAACTGGCTCTCATGAGGACCACCACAGGAAAGGAAGACCCAGAGTTACTTCTGCTGCAGAGGATAAGTTCATTAGAGTTACCAGCCTCAGAAATTGCTGCCCAAATAAAGGCTTCAGAGTTCAATTAACAGACACATTTCAACATCAAGTGTTCAGAGGAGACTGCGTGAATCAGGCCTTCATGGTAGAATTTCTGCAAAGAAATCACTACCAAAGGACACCAATAAGAAGAAGAGACTTGTTTGGGCCAAGAAACACAAGCAATGGACATTAAATCAGTGGAAATCTGTCCTTTGGTCTGATGAGTCCAGGTTTTAGATTTTTGGTTCTAACCGCTGTGTCTTTGTGAGATGCAGAGAAGGTGGACAGATGATCTCCGCATGTGTGGTTCCCAAGGTGAAGCATGAAGGACGAGGTGTGATGGTGTGGGGGTGCTTTGCTGGTGACACGGTGGTTGAATTTTTTAGAATTCAAGGCACACTTAACCAGCATGGCTACCACAGCATTCTGCAGCAATACGCCATCCCATCTGGTTTGTGCTTAGTGGGACTATCATTTGTTTTCAACAGGACAATGACCCAACACACCTCCAGGCTGTGTAAGGGCTATTTGACCAAGAAGAAGAATGTAGAGCTGCATCAGATGACCTGGCCTCCACAATCACCCGACCTCCAACCCGATGAGTTGGACTGCAGAGTGAAGGAAAAGCAGCCAACAAGTGCTCAGCATATGTGCAAACCCTTCAAGACTGTTGGAAAAGCATTCCAGGTGAATGCCAAGAGTATGCAAAGAGGTCATCAAGGCAAAGGGTGGCTACTTTGAAGAATCTCAAATACAAAATATATTTTGATTTGTTTAACACTTTTTTTGGTTACAACATGATTCCATATGTGTTATTTCATAGTTTTGATGTCTTCACTATTATTCTACTGTAAAAATAAAGAAAAACCCTTGAATGAGTAGGTGTGTCCAAACTTTTGACTGGTACTATAGTCAGAGAGGGGGAGGATTGAAAGATAAAGAGGGAGAGACCGTGTTGAATCGAGAGGTACGTACCGTAGACGTAGAGGATGTAGTCGTCATACGACTCGCCCACTGAGTTGGCAGCGAAGCAGCGGTAGGTGCCGTTGTAGGTCTTGTTAAGGTTCTCGATGTACAGGTCCGGGCCGGTGATGAGGGCGTGTGAGGGAAGGTCATCGTCCACCTTCACCCAGTTGATCTGCTGGGGACTACAGAGAGAGAGAGAGAGAGGGGACAGCAATGTCACTCAGTGATCAAATAAGCAGTGTTTGCACTTTTGGAACTTTTCTATTGGCTCCATAGGAGAGCGAGGGGACAGTCATTTCACTGGTCACACACATTGTTTCCCCTAGACCTTGAATACATGTTATGCCAAATAATTTCAAATAAAGACAGGTTACCTTTTTTGGACTATATTCAAATGGTTCCTTTGTACCTGGCGAGCTAAATCAATCACCACTAAAAGTATATATATATACAGTGGGGCAAAAAAGTATTTAGTCAGCCACCAATTGTGCTCCCACTTAAAAATATGAGAGAGGCCTGTAATTTTCATCATAGGTACACTTCAACTATGACAGACAAAATGAGAAAAAAAATCCAGAAAATCGCATTGTAGGATTTTAAAATAAATTTATTTGCAAATGATGGTGCTGGAGTGGCCTAGCCAGTCTCCAGATCTCAACTCCATAGAAAATCTTTGGAGGGAGTTGAAAGTCCGAAGG